>NC_089582.1:34206053-34371828 GCF_019320115.1 Miscanthus floridulus | reverse complement strand
TTTTCTGCTGGCGCGTGTCACTTGTAGATCTATCTAGGCAAACAAATAGGCCCTTCGCTTCTGCCTTAAACTATTTTTCTATCTAGTGGTTGCTTGATTCTACATTTCTGTTTCGTATGCTCTAGTGCCACCTGTGAGTCCTTATGGTATTTTGAACTTGTAACATATCTGAGGCCACATTTCTGTGCCAGTGATGTCTATGTGGCTATTGGATGTATTAGGATGCAGCTCATATGTTTGCTTTCTATGCCTTCTCCTTGTTGACAATCAAGTTATCCATTTGGTTCCAAACAAGATGAAGGCATCAAAAGCAAATCAATGCTTTGTGTCCATCATTCACATGACTGAGGCCACTAATTAATGTCTAAGTTACACATGTTGCTACTGATGCCAATGATGATCCCTACCACTTATTCACTGACATTCTACTTGTGAAAGCTGAGGCAGCCTGTTCGGGTTGTGCAGATTTGAGATGAGTCATCCCTGCTATGTTGTGTTCGATGGCCATGAGCTAGGAGTTTACTACAACTAGCCTGACTGCCATAGACAAGTTCATAGGTTTCATGGTGCTTGTTATAAAAAGTACAACTCCTATGAAGAAGAAATTGCTGCCTTCAAGTCAAGAACCAACTCAAATCTAGCCTTAGCTCATGATGATGACTTCTATCTTCAAAACCCAACAGCTGCTCCACCCTCTTTGTCCTTCAAAACTGTTGTAACTGTAGTCCTCTTAATCTTTGTCTGTCTCCTATGGAAGGAGTTCTAAGCTCATGTACTGATTGTAAGTGTGATGGTTAGACTTGATTTAGCTAGAATTATAATGGTTATAGCTCCATTAACTGCTACTCTAGTTTGAGTTATATATATCTATGTGGTGCTACTCTAAATTTAGATGAGGTTGTATCATCAAAATAGTTAATGGTTGTTAAAGTTGCACTTTGGTAAGAGTTGTGGACTTCACTAATGGATCTTTGTTGAATTATTTTCCTCCTCAGTGATCTCATTACTGAGCAAGCTCTCATCCTACTGTATGCACACGACGAAATGGAGGAGGCCCCCAACAAGAGGAACGCACTGGCTAGCCTCATGGATGATGTCTTTGTCAAGATCCTTCGCCGCCTCCCCGTCCGCTCCTTGTTCTGCTACAAATGTGTTTGTCGCTCCTGGAATCACCTAATCTCGGACAACCATAAGTTGATGCCCCAGACTGTGGCCGGCTTCTTCTACGATGGAATCTACGGCCAAAGAAACTTCACTAGCATCACCAGTGTTTACCCCTCCTTGTCCTTCTTGCCCTTCACCATGAACAATGTAGCTGTCTCAGATTGCTACAACGGCCACATCCTATGTTGGTGCCTTATGACTAATGGATACCGCTATGTCATCTGCAATCCAGCAACCCAAGAGTTGAAGGTACTACCGCCTAGAATCCATTCTGTTGGTGAGGCTCGATTGGGGTATGATCTGACAGCCTCCTCGCACTTCCATGTGTTTGAATATATGGAGGAGGATGGTTAGTGCATAGGTATGGACATCTACTCATCTAAAACTGCAGCATGGATCTTTATGGAATCTAAATGGGGTGAGGAGGCTAAGTGGACATTGTCAAAATCAGCAACTATGTTTCTTAACGGTTGTCTGAACTATATTGGGCTCTGCGAGGGTTACTGTCGTATACTTGCTGTGGATATCACTACAAGATTTTCGGTCTACTGCAACACCAAAAAAGTGTAGCAAAAGACCCAAAAATGGTGGCCATAGTAATTTTGCTACCAATTTTTTTTGGTTAAATGTCGTTGCACTTGTAAGGGTAGCAATAGCATAATGCAATGGGTTACATTTTAGTTGCGACACACAGCCCCTCTATTGCAACACTTTTGACGCTTTTGCAACACCTGGTGAGTGTTGTAACAAAAGCAATTGCAACCACTATGGGTGTGGTAATAGTATCAATTGCAACGAACTAGGCGTTGCTAGCGATACGTATTGCGACACGCTGGTCGTGTAGCAACACAATGCAAGCGCAACGCAACACAGGTGTTGCAATCGTGGTTGTTGCTACGCAGAGAAAGCATTGCAATAGAGGTTCTCTATTGCCACGTCGCCTAAATGGTTGCTATAGGTGGCTTAGGTTATTGCAACATCTCTTCAGGTTGGTTGCTACAGAGAGGTCGTATATTGCCACGTTTCTGAATGGTTGCTATAGATGGCATAGGCTATTGCCACGTTACTTAGGTTGGTTGCTACAGACAGGTCATCTATTGCCACGTTACTAACTATCTGGTTGCTATAGGTAGATTCCTCTATTGCCACCGTCATCTTTTTGTAGTTGCAAGAGATAGTTTCTCTATTGCCACGATTATCGTACCTATTGCCACGACTAAATGTGGTTGTTATATGTGCCATCATATATTGCAACGCCAGATTAATATATTAATAATTCATGTTGCGACACTTTGTTTGGTAGCTTAAATTAATAATCGCAAAACGACAAATACATAATGAAGGAAGCATCGACATCCATTAAAACGAAATATAATTTGTTCATACAAAATCTTTAACAAAACACACCGAGTGTCAAACTAAATGAGAACACAAGTAGATAGCTTAACACATAATAATGTGTTAAGCACAGACAACTGTTTGAACTCATTCGAATCAAAAGACTAGTGTCTACTGTAGCAGCGAAGGTTCCCTTGATATGTATGTTGGCCATCGTCCCACCATTCGCATGCTCCTTCTCAAACTCAAGATTCCTCCTGAAAAAATCATTGACATGCATTAGTTAAACTGAGACTAGTGGTGGCAAAGCTAATTGAACACTGAAGCAAAACACGAGCTGCAGTACTAGAGTTCTGTGAGCTGCAGTACTATCAACCACTAGTACAGTGCCCGTGCTAACGCCATGTTCATTTCAGGATACACATGAAAACAATCAAACAATGATATTTTTTATTGTTTTGGCTACCAGTAAACTTTCAACTCGGAAGTAACAGTAGCAGAAGCAGCATGAAAGAACCAAGTTAATCAACTCGGCAAAATCGGCGTAGTAGGTAACCGGCCATTTGACCACATCGAGCAGTTTGATCGTTGAAAGAGCATCATAATTACTTTAACACTTACTTATGTTAATGAACAGCTCTACGATTCCTCTGATTCCGAATCTGACACTGAGCGCCTTGCCACTGTCAATGAAACTTGATGATGAGAACCTTGCGGTGAAGACTACCTCAAGTTGGTCAGCAGCAGAACAACCTCCAGTTGATTCAGTATAAGTACAAAACAATGTATCTGTGGTGCTGACCAAAATAATGTGGCCATCAAGACCGACAGCACACTTATTAGGTCTTCTAAAAAAATTGTTCAGAAATAGTTTGAAGGGTGGACTGTTGACAGTACAAAAATAGTTTTGGCTAAAAAGTATAATGCCCGTGCTAACGCTACGGCATCTAGAAAATCAAATAACATATAAAAAGCAAAAACATCTTGAATTTTATTGCTCACATTCATGAGATCCATCGTCTCATCTTGCATGTTTTGGTAGATAACAGAAACAAGGTAAATTCGAGGCAGCCAATTGTATATTAAATATTAGTATTTAAAAGAAATGGTAAATATCACTTGCATATGACACAATTCAGCTATGACATGATGTCGTTAGGGTAAAAAATAACACTAGAAAAATTCCAGCTTGTATGAATTGGTCTTCCATTCAGTTTCAGCCGCTTGCACACGTCCTATATCAATCCTGCACCAAGAGAGTATTATATATTTGCTACTGATCAAGTATTCACAAATAGTGCAGTGGTATATGTAAGCTCAAGGATTTGACTATTTACTTAGTTGGTAGTTGACCTAGGATTGAAATATGAAGGCAAAGAAAATCATTTGCTTAAGCTGAAGGCCTTTACAGTTGCAGACTTGCAGTGCATCACCAGGAAAACTAAAAGGGATGACTATTTCTTCAATTCAGAGACAATTGGATTATTGTTCATGTGCTCTGAAAATTCAATCTCTGTGTACTGAAAACAGAGGGTACCAACTGAAAACAGAAGCCATTTTATTCATTGCTGAATATACACACTCCAGGCAAGATCAGACACTTGATATTAGCCTTTGTTAATAGAACAGGTCGCTAACTTACCCTCTCCTCCATGATCCATAGCATTGCCTACGGTATGAACATCTACATCTTCTGAAAGCAGCAAAAAAGAGTGGGCTGAAATCAATTTCCATGATTCACTATTGCCATCTGAAAAAATAACCAGTCCTAAACACTGAAATTTAACAACATAAATCTGACCATAATTGAAACAGTCTTGTAGGTGTTCTTCATCCAACTCACATGAACTCTCTAGATAGACAAAATCAAAGCTGGCTACAGGAAATTAAGCTACTGATCTCTGAAGTCCGACACCAATTGAAACTCCATACCGATCTATGAAATCCAACAACTGTAGATATCTGAAAACATTCCGTGCTAAGGAATTGAAACTCAAAAAACCTGACTTACCCTGCATTCCGGTTGCAATAGCAGGGTCTCCATCTCCTCCTTAAAAAATCTATTGTACAATTTCTATTCATGAGAAACAATGATAAACTTACAAAAGGCATCAATATCTAGTCATGAGAAACTTAGCAAAACATGGTTTTCTATTTTACGATTTTTCTGTGATTTAAAAAGGAGAGCAATGATAATTCCATTGATAATTGACTATATCCATTGTATGAATGGTTAAAACGAACTATCGAGAAAATATTTATAGGCTATCACCAAGCGAAGCTAAAAATTACTGATTTGTCATCCAGGCCATATATTCCTTTGAAAAAATTAGCGATCTTGAATGTTTCATATGAAAAATATATATATTTTAACAACTGATCCCACTATCATCACAGGAATACAAAAGCAATCAGAAAAAGTGAAGCTCAAAAGCATTCAGAAATTAAGCGGGAGATATTTTTATAAGAGTGAAAAAGTTGCAGCATTCAGCTCAAACTGAAAGACCTTTTGCATTGAGAACTTGCGTGGGAGACTGGGAGCCAGAACGCTGAGCCAATTAGTTGGGAAGCAACCACAAGAATGCAAGATGAGCAGAGCCAGCGAAGAGAGACAGCCACACCACAGGTCCTGAAACTCCTTGCGGATGCTGTAGTCGGCCAGGGTGCGTTCGTCCTACGGCTGCTTCCCAGAGAAGATGAGCTTCTGCTTGTACGACGCCATGCCTGAGCACAAGAAAACGTAACAAAGTTGGTAAACAGAAATAGGAAATTCTAAAGGAATTAGATTGGAACGAAATCAGAAACAATGGACCTTTTCCAATTGTGTTTAATGATGAAGAACAAAGAGCCGCCAAATCTAACAGAAGCCACTTGCCGGATGCAACCAAGCTCGATTACGCAAGAAGAAAGACCACACAAAATCCTCTCCTCTTCTCCCCGGATCCAAAAAAAAGTTGTCACCCAGGTCGATCCCACGAAGCAAGAGCGGAGGGCCGTCGCGGTCAGGGATGGCGATGGCCGCGGTGGAGGCGGGGAAGCAGCCGACGTCACGGGCGCGCTCGAGCTGGCAGCTGTAGAGCGTGACCTGCTGGGGGCTGGCGGTCGTGAGCACGACGGCGTCCATGCCTTCCGCAACCGGCACCATGCCTTCCGCAGCATTGCCGCCTTCTCCTCCGCCATGCGCGCCCTCCGTCGCCGCGGGCACGAGTCCATCACCTCAGGCGCCTTCGGCCGGTCGCTGGCCAACACCGGTGGGGCGGGGGAACCCTAGCCGCGGGATCCCCCCGCTCCTCGTACTCGTCCGCGCCGCTGCCGCGCGCTCTGGATTCCGCGCGCTTCGAAGAGGAGCTGAGCCGCCCCTCGTGGCGGAAGGAGAGAGGAGGTTTTAGGGGAGGAGGAGGAGAGGGGGCGACGGCGATGCGCGTACGGCGGCGGCGAACGGGAGGCGGAGATCCGCGTCGGGGCAGAGAGAGAGACGCGTTTCATTTTTTGGGAAAATAAAGACAGCCTGCAGAGGGATCGAACCGTGGCCGCCTGGTTTGGGCGTGGGCCGTGGGGGGCTGGGGTCGGAGCCTCGGAGGGAGGGCGGACGTGGGCGCTAGGCGCGAGCGGGCGTTGGGGGCGATCCAAACAAGGAGCACCGTCGGATTTGCACGATTAATGAGGGAGAATGGCTAAGAGATAATCTGGTGTATTCGTTTTGATGGTGTTATATTTTTAGGTGTATTTATGAGTGTGGATGTAGCATAGGTCATGACTGTGGAGTAGGCATTTATTGTGTGGCTGTAGATTTATTCTAACTGATGTATTATAGGGTAGGGTAGATGAACTTTGAAGCGTAAAGCAAATATAAACATACATGCAGCTGCCTCCCAAGACATTTTATGAGCACAAACACATCCATATATATTTCTAATCAGTAAGAGGAAACTAAGCCTGGACCATATTTAGGAGCAGAACAAAAGAATAGCTATGTACTTCTCCAAAAGGACTATATGTTCCTTTTTAATGCAAAGAGAGATAAAAGGTTTCACATAGTACCTGTGTATTCTTTTTGGACAATACAGATCTTTTCCTAGCCGCAGTTTCCTTCAGTTGCTTTGCTGTAGTATAAACAGCACCCGAATTCGCTGCCAAATTACTTCTAGTCATGCGCCCTCTAGTGAGACGTTCTTCAGCTGCGGAAGAAGGGGGTTGTTGTTCTGGCTGGCTGGTTTCTTGGGTAACCTGAAAATAAATGGTTGGTGGTAAAAATTACACCCCTTGACAAGAATATGACATGCATGTTACAATTAAACATTCTTCAATTATCATCAAACTACCTGCTGACTATTCACATGTAAATAATAAATAATACAGTACAAAATTTTATAATTATTTTTTATAAATATATTTACATATACAATAACTAAAACAACTACAACACTTTAAAATTGTAAAATTGAACCTTTAAAAATGGGGGAAAAATTTTAATTTTAAAAAATTAAAATCAAAACTACTAAAATAATTTTGAGACACCAAATGATCTCAAATGAAAATTTGATAAACATCAAAGTTGTTCAACTCATTAAGATCTACAACTTTTATTTCGGTCATCTTGTCATTTGACTAAATTTGAACCTTTCAAATTTAAAATTTTAAAAAATGACAAGTTCGAACCAAAATTTGAGACCCAAAATGATTTCAACATAAAAATTGATTTTTTCTCCCTCATACTAACTCCAAATGTGATGTTTTTTTTTCTAAAAATTTCTAAAATCATGCTTCAGCATTTACGTTTGATCAAACTTGGATGTGACAATGTTTTACACATTTTAAAATTTGAAATTTGAAATTTGACAAGTTCAAACCAAATTTTCAAACCCTAAATGATTTCAGATGTAAAAGTGATGAATACAAAAGTTGTTCAACTCATCAAGATCTACAACTTTTATTTTGGTCATCTTGTTATTTGACTAAATTTGAACCTTTCAAATTTTGGCTGCTATTTATTCGTGCGCCATCAGTAGGGGCGGCTGGTGATTCAGCCGCCCCTACAGTTGGGCACTGCAGGGGCGGCTAGTGATTGAGCCGCCCCTACAGATCAGCCCCAACTGTAGGGGCGGCTTAGGTTACCAGCCGCCCCTACAGTGCCATCTGTAGGGGCGGCTGGGCTGCTGGGGCCCGAGGACGCCCACTGTAAGGGCGCCCCCAACCCCAGCCGCCCCTACAGTAAAAACGCCCCCATTTCTACTGTACGAATCTGGAGTAGTGCATGTGACCGATGGTGCACGGTCAGGCATTTACTATCGCTAACAAAGTGACCAACCACTCCGGTACAACTTCAAGTACTAATTAACATCCACGCATACTTAACATCAAGTACTTAACAGCAACTACTACTTAACAGAAAGTTTCAGACACCAGGCATAAGGACGGAGATGCCGAGATGGGGCCAGGGTTGGGGCGTTTTATAACTCATAAGGTCTTCAATCATATCAAATAAATTAAAACCTGAGTTACAACGAACACACCTACATAGCGTAGTGGTGGAGAAGGTTTTATCTGAACCAGAGCTCCATGGTTCGAATCCTGTGGGGAGCACTTTTTAATTTTAATATATGCGTCCCCAATTCTTTTCTTTCCATACTTTTTTTAAGTTTTAAATTCGTTGCAATTATCAAAGTATATTGCAACCAAAAATAAGCGTTGCACTTGAACACAATTTTCGCTTCGACCCCATAGATTTCGTTGCAATAAAATTTAGCACTTGCAACAATATCAAAGTATATTGCAACTGCCAAAAAAGGTTGCAATTGACCCCCACTTTTGCTTCGCCTCCAAGAGTTCTCGTTGCATTAAGTATCTAGCATTTGCAACGCTTGTCAAATTTTATGCAACACAAAAAAACCGTAGCAATAGTCAAAACCAAATGCAACTAACGTAAATGTAGTTGCAGTACTACCACACAATTGCAACCAAAATCAAGTCTACCGCAACCATTTTTCACCATTGCAATATCGTCCACCAAATGCAACAGAGCTTTGCAACATCTTGAAAACCGTTGTATTAAAGGCATGTATCGCTACCATTTTTTAGAATGGTTGTAATACAACAATCTCTGGCAACCAAATTTTCTACGTTGCAATTCTTCGGCGTTGCAGTAGACCGAAAATCTTGTAGTGTATGGAGGAAAAGGCATGGAGAAAAATTCCTAACTGGCCGCGTGTTTTTTCATGCTCCATCCATCAAGCTTAGGGTCACTTGTGTCAATGTACTGTTGGTGGTCGCAATATGTCCAAGCTTTCGATCTAGATCCTTGAAGACTATGGTACTTATAATAAATGGACATTGAAGCATACTATCAGCCTACGTAAGTTGTTTGTAAAGACTAAGAAACAAATGGGTTACTTTGATTTTGAGTCGTGCTACACAACGGTTATAGTTCACCCAGAATAGAATTTGGTTTTCTTTGTTGGGGTTGGGGTGGAAAGAGCCGTCATTGCATATAACATGGATAACAGAAAAGTTCATGTCATCCCTACACATTACATTTCGTATGGTAGATGTGACATCCTACCAGAAATCATCGGCAGACCTTACTATCTTCCCTATGTTCCCTTGTTGTCGGAGTTGGAGTCATTAGCAAAGTAATAAATAAAGCTGCATTTGATGTATCTCTCTGTCATGACATGTTTAAATGGATTAATGTTGTTTGATTGTCTATGGACATGTTAATTTCCTCTTGGATGGATGTTGTCATTATTTTGTAGCAACTTTAACTTGTTTGTAATGTAAGCTAATATATGTGCAGTGTGTTAGACACGTTCAAACGTACAGAGGTCGGACTTTCTTGCGTGTGCAGTAACATTTCAACACCAATGGCTCCTCTTTGTTCCCCAAAAAACACCAATGGCTCCTCTGTCGTAGTGATATATTAACCATCATGATCTCTTCCGCAACTTTGCTTGTTTTCCTTCCTTCCTGGAGCCCTCCCATTCCCACTGAAGATCTAAAATCACCAGGAACGTGCGGTTGCCTTCTCCAAAACTACTTCACTCTTAGCCACCACCATGGTGAAGGGCGAGCCTTCTGCTAAGCATGCATGGGAGGGGGATGACGACATGCCCATGGTGAAGGAGGATGACGCTGTGCCTGTGGTGAAGGAGGGTGACATCATGCCCGTGGTGAAGGAGGATGACGCCGTGCCTGTGGTGATTCAAGATGAATCTCCGATGGATCCCTTTGGAGATAGAGACAATTGGGTCGTTGGCATCATGAGTAAGGCTTTCTTGAAGATTAGGAATGTGCTACAAAACACCGGGGTGGGCACCCTCTACCCACCTTAGGAGGAAAAGGTGAGCAATTACGTCTTCATTTTTCACCAACTCGTCGATGTCCTGGAAGAACTGCTAGCCTACCTAAACAAGAATCGTGCGGACAATGCGGAGTACATCCTCGCATGCTACCAGAGCCGAATAGATAGCTTTGACACTAGCGTCACGATGCAGGGAATCAGCACCACCCACAACACCGAGAAGCACTGGCGTAACCTGGTTCGTGCCGATGCTGAGTAGGTGGCCAACCGCATCACCGCTGATGAGCAAAATGGCCTCATGGCTATAGAGGAGGACGACAACGACATTGATACCAATGAGGAGGATGAGGACGAGGATAGTGATACCGACGACGAGTAGAGGAGTAAATAAAGTTCCATTTGATGTATCTTATGTTGCATTTGATGTATCTTCCTTATGTTGGGAGTACGGATGGAGTACATGTTGTTACTCTTTCCCTATGTTGTTACTCTTCCTTATGTGGCTTCCCCTGCATTTTATGTCAAACGCGTTCAAATGTACAGAGGTTTTGATTTGTGAAGTCTAATTTGCATGTCTGTGTTTACTTTTGTTGAAATTTGTATTAGGTGGGTTAAACTCTATTGAGCATGGTGTAGATCAGGTCCTTTGGTCAATTGGTAGACGGTTTCTAGCCCCTGTTGGTTGGTTTTGCCTGCATGTTTCTTTCTGGTACTCTTTCTGATCTATAGTATGGTAAACATGCATAACGGAATTCATCCGATCAAGTTTGGCGTCGATGTAATGCCTAATGGAGGAGCCACATAGCTATTTAAATTTTACAGCACGCGCAAGAAAGTCCGAGCATCATAAATCTGACCGGGCCTAACACATCTCATGTTATATTATATAGGGAAACCTGTTTTATAGGAATACATTCATTGAATCCCTAAAGGAAACAAATAAAATTGAAACTAGTTACATGTCTGACCTGTTCAAATTTATGTTGCTCGGACTATCAGGTGAGCAAACGGTTTACAAGAAACAAGTAAACGTCATTTCGTCGAATATACTAGAGGGACATGGTCGGGGGAAAAGTTGTGATCATTTGTTGTAGAGTACACATCCATGGTATGGTAACTAGTTGCCATCTGTAAGCATGATTTCGGTTAGTGTCAATCGATGGAAGGGGAAAGCCACTCATGACTACTACTACTGATACAAATGTTGTGACCGAGTGCACTCCGTACACAATAGTTTTACTCATAGCTCTTTACTATAGTGTCTGACAAGATCAAATGTGCCGCATTTGGACTTTCTTACAAGCGCAGTAAAATATGAGAATGAAGCGAATGCAGTAGGAAAGCTGGACACAAGAAGTGAATCGAGAAAAAGAGCTTTTGACTACCATGACATGCTTGGGACTTGAATGCCTAGTGCGGTTGTGATAGGTCTTTTCTGTACTTATTTCACTCCAATCCAAGCAGTCATGGTAGTCAAGGGGTAGACTGATTGATACGACACTCTACTGTCCTATGAGAACAAATACGCACCGACCTGACTTTCTTGTGTTCACAGTAAAAGTCAACAGCTTAGGCTCCTCCATTCTGCATTAGATCGAGGCGAGGCTTGTTCAGATGAACTCCTCGCTGCATGGTTCTTTTGAGTTCAACAAATTTTATCAAAGACATGAGTTGTCTTTAACAAAGATCAAAGGCACTCATGAATGTTTAGCAAATTAAGTTTTAGATAAAAAAACAACCAGAAAGAAATCTGTAGCGAAAAGGAACTAGCTACAAAATGACCAAACGACCTGAGCTACACCACGCTCAGCAGAGTTTAACCCACCTAACACAAAGTGCAGCAAAAGTTCACACATACATGCATGCAAATAAGAGTTCACATATTTGCAAGGGCGTCCCACCGATCAAACCTAGTCATGACTACTAGTACTACTGGTATGTCCCACAGATCAAGGGTCGAGGCAGGCATGCAGGATCTCATCCATGTCCATCTTCGTTAAGATGGCGTTGGCGGCTGGCTCGAAACTCTTGACCAAATCGACGATGTCATCGTCCTTCGATTCCTGTAGAAAACTCTGCTCCACCACCCGAACGTTAACTACTGCACCAATCTGAAGCTAGGCAGCAGCCAACGTAGCGGCAACCCCTTGATGAACGGCTTTGGTCACCATGGCTCAAAGGCAGACTGGCAGGGCTCAGAACGGCTCCTCTATGGCGAACAGATTATCCACTGCTCGCATGGGGAAGCTCGAGTTAATGGTGGCTTGCACGCACAGGATGGGGGTCTCGACCATCGTCCTCAGATCTATAAGAAGGTTCATCATGTTTTGGCCCTACTCCAGGTGGATCTCCCAGTCGACTCGTGCCTTGGGGACCTCAGTCATGGAAAAATGAAGTGCGTTGCACGTGGCATCCACCTCAGCGCGCAGCATCTCAGCATTCAGCTTGGTCGATGACAAACCCTCTTGGACCTCATGGTAATCCTTCAATAATTGATGGTACCCTACGTCGTCTGAGGATTCACGCTCTTCTGACAATTCACCCACTTCAGAACCAGAGGGCTATGCGGGATAGACGGGCTCGATGGAGGCAAGTGGCGACGGGATGACTCTCCGACAGCATCGGGGGAGAGCCCTACGACCGAGGATGGTGCCGCCATGGAGGAAGCGCTGCACAATGCAAGCCAAGTTCAAGTCCATATAGGATAAGGGGGAGAGCGATCTAATTGAGAAGGCGAATGACTTTTATCGAACTGACCGACGCAGCTTGGCACGGAATCGAGGGCGGCTGCCTCCATCGGGGGATGCCTCATGGGGCTGCTTTTTGAGTGAGACCGTGTATAAAGAACCTGGCTCTAGGGCCAATGAGGCTCGGGATGCCATCATGCCCACATCCTCCTCTTGAGATAGTAGGCAAATTCCAAATACTAGTTAAATTAAACTGCATGAACACAGATACTAGTGTGAGCATTGCTCGCATATACTCTAGTTAAATGAAGATAAACAACAAAGGGGGAACTAGCGGGTGAGAGGCCATGCCGAGAGAGGTCCATTTGTCGGCGGAGGATTGCCAGCATGGAAGGCCTCCGGGGCCTCCCCATCGACAGACGACCTCGTTGGCTTCACCATGATCCTGGCAGGAGGCGTCGGCAACATAGTAGGGTGGAAGGAAAAAGCTTTGGGATGGAATCGGGAGCTCTAGAGAGAGAGGGCAGCATGTGTATAACCTTCCCTCTCACCCCTTGTCTCTGCTGCTATAGTTTGGGGGCTGTCGACCACCCCATGCCTGAGACATTTGCGTGGGTGGGCAGTGGGGCTTCGCCCCGTCACGTCAATGCGATGGGCCAAAAGTGATGTCCCCTACTGTAATAGGCTATTGACGCCACCTACGCGCACGTTCCTGCACGGGAATGCAGGAGCATGTTGTCCGAGTAGTCAAGATTTCAGATGGCCGGACCTTGTGTGATCCCGTGAAGTATAAAAATTTTGAATAAAAATCATCTTTGATGCATGGTTCTTGCAAGTTCAACAAATCTTATCAAATACACGAAAATAAGATGAGTTGGGTTGAACACAGATCAAAGCCACTCATGACTACTACTACAACTGATACAAATTGACCAAGTGCACTCCGTAGGCAATAGTTTTACTCACAGATCTATATTGTATTGTGTCCGACAAGATGAAATGTGCCACATCAGACTTTCTTATGAGCGCGGTAAAATATTAGAGTGAAGCGAATGCGGCAGGAAAGCTAGACACAAGAAGTGAATTGAGAAAAAGAGCTTCTGACACGCTTGAGACTTGAATGCCTGGTGCAGTTGTGATAGGTCTTTTTTTGTACTTATTTGATTCCAATCCAAGCAGTCACAGCAGTCGAGGGGCAGAGTGAAGAGTGAAGAGTGAGATGTGTCTAGCTCGGTCAAATTTAGTCTATCGGCTCTGTCAGATTTGGTCTATCGGTGGTAAAGTCATCGTGAGTTAATTCCCAACTACTTGCATCACCATTACTTGCACTTCTCCATCACCGGCTGGGCTATTTAACCTGGGTCTGGATGCACCAGTTGGGCTCAATCCACACTCTTGAATCCACACACTCATGAGGCAATCATCTTTCTTCATCGCCTAGAGGTGCTTTGTCTTCCTCCTTGCACCTCTCATGGCCTGGAGCCCGTGAGAGGTTCAAGATCAAGATAAAGCACCTCACAGGGATGCTAGTATTTGGAGAAGGCCTTCAAGATTGGGTGCTTTAGATTCCATAATCTTGTTGCATTTGAGCATCGAGATGTAGATCTGCATCCCTCGATCCTCAGAGGTAGCAATATTATGGAATATAAAGCACCTCACTGAGATGTTGGTGCAAGTTTTGTGAGGTGCTCCTTCTCCATCCTTTGCGAGGTGCTACCGTTGAACAGGAGCTTGACCTTAATGATTGTAGATCTTCTTGCAAATCTTGTGTTAACAGAAGATCTGTAATCATCTGGTTCTCTCCTGTTCTAGGGCTCCATACTTGATTAGGGCTGCTTCAAGTTTGCTAGGTGCTCGTTCTTCAAGATTGGGTGCTTAGAGCATCTCCATGAATACCCAATATTTTCTTCCCAAAAACATGAAGTTTTACAGCTCCTAATAAAGTATTGGAAGGAATAAAGAAGGCAATCTCCAAGAGTTTCTTATAATTAGTCAATTAGTTGTGTTATTAGTCCATACTTGTTTGTATGGTAGACGTAGCGTCTTGCCAAAGTTCATCAGCAGACCTTACTACCTTCCCTATGTTCCCTTGTTTTTGAAAAATTAGAAGAGGAGTAAACAAAGTCTATTTGATGTATGTCACATTACATGGTGCACTAAAGTCTGGCCCGTGTTGTTTCTTAGCGGCCGGACAATCCTACGCGACCCAAATTTAAAAACAGAGTCCAAACTTAAAATTGTAAACGACACAGTAACAAGCATCACATGAAAATGAGGAAAAAT
Organism: Miscanthus floridulus; assembly: GCF_019320115.1. Taxonomy (NCBI): domain Eukaryota; kingdom Viridiplantae; phylum Streptophyta; class Magnoliopsida; order Poales; family Poaceae; genus Miscanthus; species Miscanthus floridulus. Next base: position 34,357,059 of record NC_089582.1, on the reverse strand, counting down.
GAGACTTGCTCGTATGAACTCTGCAGAAATAAATCTATAGCAAAAAGCAACCAACAGGGGCTAGACCATGTTCAATAGAGTTTAACCCACCTAATACTTAAGTGTAGCAAAAGTTCACACAGACATGCAAATAAGAGTTCACATATTTGTAAGGGCGTCCCATAGATCAAACCTAGTCATGACTACTAGTACTACTGATATGTCCCATAGATCAAGGGTTGAGGCGGGCGTGCAGGAGCTGCTCCACGTTTAGCTTCGCTAAGATGTCATTGGCGGCTAGCGGGAGGCTCTTGATGAGATCGTTGATCTCATTATCGTCCGATCCCGACAAAAAAACTTGCTCCACCGCCTGGACGTTCACCACCTCTCCAAACTAAAGCTAGGCAGCGGCCAGCACCGTGGCAGCCGCTTGATGAACGGCTTTGGACACCATAGCTGCCTTGTCTTCTTGCGCCTGGGTGGCTTCCTACAGGGCCACGATAAGTATGGCACGCGCGGCCACCAAGTCACCGCGCAACATGTTGGCGTGCAGCCTGGACGCACACAATGCTTCTCGGACCTCGTGGTAATGCTTCAATAGCTTATGATATTTTTCGTCGCCTGAAGATTCACCCACTTCAGAACCAGAGGGCTGTGTGGGGACAAACTGGCTCGGCGGTGGTGAATGGCGATAGGATGACTCTCAGGCACCACCGGTGGGAAGCCCCACGACGGGGGGGGGGGCATCATGGAGGAATCGCTACACAATGGAAGACAAGTTCAAGCCCAGATATTAAGGGGGAGAGTGATCAGATTTAGAAGGCAAATGATTAACCAATCTAACCGGCACCGCATGACACGAAATTGCCGATGGCTGCCCCATCGGTGATCTAGCCCTGGTTCATCGCCAGCGCGCGATGTCGGGCAATCTTCTTATCGACAGCGTACGTCCCATGTGGGTGGCAGTTGGCCCAAGCAAGGACATGCTCCCTAATGACAGACTGTGTCCAACCACAGGGCGTACTCTCTGGGCAAAGGGGGCAGACCAGCAAGCCACACATATCAGCAGCTTATGTCTCTCGAGGACGGGAGTTGCATACCCATGCCGATGATCGTCCTCCGAGTCCATCGTAATGCAGGCCAGAGAGCGCTCGGACATGTCCTCGACAGACACCGAGTGGGAGCGCAAGGAGACATGAGACCCGCTCACGATGTGGGCCAGCAAGAACAGACGAGTCCACGCAGCCTGCGACGATGGCGAAGTGGAGTGCACCGGGAGTGGCAGTGGTGAGGGAACTGTAACACCCCAGGTGTTTGTCACCAGTTAAGCAGTGGGTTTGAGCGTCAACATGACAAATTCAGTGGTAATCAAGAGCTCTAGTTCAAACTTGTAAGTGGTGACAAAGGTGTTGGGATCAACTCTCTAAGAATGAGCCCCAACATAAACTTGGACAACACACCTTTCCTTCTATGTTGACCATTTTTAGAGGTATGCCTGAGTAATGTTAAAAGTGCCCTTTTTTATGTTCCCCACATCCATTTCCATCTACATTGACTATTGTAAAGGTTTCATGAAGTTTGGAGCCAAAAAGTCACATGAAATGATAAGTTACATTTTGCTTAAATTGCTTCATTAAGCAAATGGAAATATGGGATGTCGACCAAACCTTGCAACCTTGCTCAAACAGTTCTAATTCAACTCATGAACAAAAGTCATGAAGGGTTCGTGTTGAGCAAATGTCAAGAACATGTCTCAATTGGTCGACAACCCTAATTCCAGGGTTTAATGAGGTGCTGCTTTGACCAAGACAAAACTATGATTTCAGGACTAGATATGAAGTTGAACCTTAAATACAAGTTGTAGCTTGAGTTGTGCACAACAAACTTTGTTTAAGGGTCATGAGCTAGTTTGGTCCCTAACTTAGTCAAACTGAGGCCTCAAAACTGAACCCAGTCTGAGATTACAATGTTGATGACGGTTGGCATTTCGCGTTCTCAGATTTTTGTTAAGCAACTCAAGTGGAGCCAAATATAAAAGTTGGAGTTTACAACTTGGAGTTGAGCATGAAGAAAGTTGGACTTAGTTTGACCAAGTTTGACCACCCAAAGCTAACAAAAACCGAGCAAAGCTTAATCACTATCAAATCATTGTCAGTGCTTTTTTGAAGCTAATTAACTACTAAATTACTACCCCAATAACCATGGCCCCTAAATAAATATTGTAGAGTAGTTCGTGGGATTCAACTTTGCTTTTGGGCCCAGGGTCCAATTCGGCCCATAACTGGCCCAAAAATGTGTCCCACGCCGGCCACTTCGTCGCTCACCACATACTCGGGGAAATGTCCACGCGCCCTCCATGCGCTGGCCATGCCCCCTTGAAAGCTCTAGTTTGGTTTTGGTGAATTTATGAAACCCTAAGTTCTAACCTAGTTTATCAAAGTGATTATGAGATAGGTAGCACTACTCCAAGTGATGAAGAAATGGTGAAAATCATGATGATGATGATGGCATGGTGATGATCAAATGCTTGGACTTGGAAAAGAAGAAAGAGAAAAACAAAAAGCTCAAGGCAAAGGTGAAACTTGATAGGAGATTTTTCATTTTAGTGATCGAGACACTTAGCGAGTGTGATCACATTTAGGATCGATAGCCATACTATTAAGAGCGGTGTAACTCGTATCAAAATGCGGTTATCAAAGTGCCACTAGATGCTCTATCTCATTGCATATGCATTTAGGATCAAGTGGAGTTCTAACACCCTTGAAAACATTTGTGAAAATATGCTAACACATGTGCACAAGGTGATACTCTTGGTGGTTGGCACATTTGAAGGGTAAAGAAGATAGAGTTGAAAAGGAGTTAGTCGCGCTGGTCACGGGGTGACTGGACACGTCCGATATGCATAACGGACGCGTCCCATACTATCTCAGGTGATAGTGTTCCTGACATGACCGGACGTGTCCGATAGAGATACCAGACGTGTCCGGTATTCTGGCTAGGCATGGGCAAAGTTGCCGAGGTGACTGGACTCTAGCTCATAGCAGTGATCGGAGGTTGAGCAATCACTGTTTAGCGTCAGGTCATGGTGACGTGGGGTGTAGGTGTTGGTCCAGAGGGGACCGGATGTAGGGGCACGTCCGGTCGGCTACACCAGACGCGTCTGGTCGTAGTTGAGCGGCTCTGGGAGCTCTATGGACTCTACCGGATGCTGCCTCTCCTGCGTCCGGTCGGCCACACCGGACATGTCCGGTCGCAGTCGAGCGGCTCTAGGAGCTCTCTGGACTCGACCGGACGCTGCCTCTCTTGCGTCCGATCAGACACACCGGATGCATCCAGTCATAGTCGAGAGGCTCTGGGAGCTCTCTGGACTCGACCGGACGCTGCCTCTCCTGCGTCCGGTCAGCCACATCGGACACGTCTGGTCACAGTTGAGCAGCAACGGCTACTTTATTTGACTAGGACACGTGGCAGTCAGGTTGCGACCGGATGTAGCGACTGGACGCGTCCGATCACGACACCGGACGCGTCTGGTGCATATGACCTGCGCGTTCGGTCGTCCCGCAGTCAGCCCAATAATTGAGCCAACGGCTCTATTGTTTGGGGGTGTCTATAAATATTGTTTGGCCGGATCAAGCTCATAGTCTTGGGCATTTGCATTGACATAGCAACCTTGTGAGCTTAGCCAAAGCCCTCCCACTCATCTCCATCATTGATTCATCATCTTTGTGAGATTGGGAGAGAATCCAAGTGCATTGCTTGAGTGTTTGCATCTAGAGGCACTTGATGTTCATGTTTCGCTGTGGGATTTGCTTGTTACTCTTGGTGGTTGCTGCCACCTAGATGGCTTGGAGCAGCAAGGATCGTCGAGCGGAGGTTGGTGATTGTCTCCAGCTCTTATTGTGGTGATTGTGGGGGGTTCTTGACCTTTTCCCGGTGTAGAGCCCAAAGGTACTCTAGTAAATTGCTTGTGGCTTGTGAGATCCTCATCTTGTGTTGGTTATGTGGCACCCTATTGAGGGTTTGGCGTGTGATGCCAATTAGCGCGTGAACCTTCAAGTGAGTGAATCGCCACAACAAGGACTAGCTTGCCAGCAAGCAAGTGAACCTCGGTAAAAAATCATTGAGTCATCATTTGATTCTGAGGTGATTGGTATTCATTCTTGTGATTGATTGGTTCATTCATCGACTCGATGGTATAATCATCTTGCTCTCTCTCTCTACATTACCGCAAACTAATTGTCAAGCTCTTTAGTGTAGCTAGTCGTGAGAGCTTGTTAGTTTGGTTAGTGTGACTCTTTAGTTAGCATTTGAGAGCACACTAACTTAGTGTAGTGACATAGCCATTGTGTGGATAGAGACTATAGATACTAGAATTGTGGTAGGTGGCTTGCATTTTTAGTAGGCTAGCGCCACACTCGCTTCGCCTCATATTTGTCTAACCGGTTTGCTAAGAGTTGTTGTAGAAATTTTTATGGTAGGCTACTGATGCTATATGTGTGATGTGATAAAACTTTCATGCTCATTGGATGCAGTATGGTTGAGTTATTGATTTAACTTGTTTAGTGCTTGATAGATGATTTTAAATGAGTTATAATTTTTTTATGAAGGTGTAAAAATGGAAAATGTTGTTCCATTACCTTGGTATGAGGTTGTTGTGTCATGTTGATACATAATATGGCTATGTGTTTGTAGAAAATAGTGTGTTAAAAATCTCAGGTCCAAACTAGATGTTTGCCACATCACCCTAAGTTGAATGTTGCTGAGCTAGGAGTAATAATGGTTTAAAGCTAGTTCAATGTCTTATGTGCTTGCTCTCTTGTTAATATAATAACTAGCGAGTATGTTGCCTATGCATATTTCTAGTCCTTGCTTTAGCTCTTACTCTAATGTGTGCTATGTGTATCTTAGTGTATGTTTGTGTGTTGTTAAGGCCAGCCTCTGAATCACCTTGGGGCAGGTTGCTTTCCTTTATAGGTTTGTCTATGTTTGCTAATTAGTAAACAAGTACCCATAGAATAAAAATGAGAAAGGAAAATCAATATGTAACCTCTATGTTTTGGAGATGTGTTAAGATGCTTTTTATGCTAACCATAACTAATGTTGAGTGACCATGTTAATAGTAGTTTGTGATCCATGTGATTAGTGGTACATGTATGGCCTTGTTAAAGAATGAAGTGAAGCACCACTTTGCTTATGTGCTGAAAATGGCCGCATGTATAGTTTCTATGGTGGTGATATTTTCATGATACAAATGATGTTTTCTGAAAACGTGGTAAATATCAAAGTTGTAGATAATCTCTTTATTTTGCTTGTGTTAAAAATTTCATGACCATAGGCCTGATGGTTTTGGAGTTACGCTCCCGGCAAGCCCATTGTCAGATTTTGCTTATGCTCTGTATAGATTTGAATGATTGCTTTGGTTGACTTATTTAAACATGGAATAGGAGAGTTGTATTGCTTTTTATAAGCTTTCTAAAATGTCTAAGAGCACTGTTTTTGGTGGTCTAGAACTCTAGTTATTGTTGTTCAAATAGAATGGCAGATTCTGTCCAAATCTAGACAGAGATTCCCTCTTTGTGTTGTTTAACCCTTTTAACTATGAAATCACCCTTAGATGATAATAACAAAGTTGTATCTAACTTAATAAGATTTTTAAAAAGTTAAGAACCATATTTGTTGAGTGGATAGAACTCTGGTTATGCATTTATGAAGTTCATGTCAGTTTTCTATCCTACTTTGAGCATATCGGCTTGTTAGTATTTTTCACCCTTGTTAACCTTTGAATCAGCTCTAGGTGTAAATAACAAAGTTGTAGACAATTTCCTAAGGTTTCCAGAAAGTCTAGGATCGCCTTTGTTTGATGCCTATAGCTCCAGTTATGGTTGAAACAAGTGGCTATTGTGCTGCTGCCCAGAATCTGAGCATGTACCTAAAGTTGTTTGCTTCACTTTGCATTGCTTTGTATGCTTGTTAGTGTTAGCTCATGACACTACTAGAGTTAAATTGATCTACCTGAGGTATCATAAAAATGTGTTATATAATGTTGGTCAAGCACATAACTAATAAATGGTCATGTATGCATGTTGCCACAAAATGATCTAGATGCATGTTTTGCAAGCGCTTTAATTTTGTTGGTGTCGTTCACCACAGCCCTAGTTCTTATGTGATGCTAGGCTTAATTAGTTCTTGATGGTTAAATGCTTGTAATAGTTTGACTTGAGTTAACTGGTGTGCCATGTTATGCTTGCTATCCCTATGCTAGACTTGAGTGATAGTTAAATGACTTGCTCTCTAAGTGCATATGTCTTGAGGTGTAACCTTATACTTGTCTTGAATGCTTTTATATGATGTATCTCATGTTACCATTCTTCGCATTCATGCATTTGCATTGTTGCATCTCATCTAGGTACGCTAGATGCACAACGCGTGGACGTGAAGCACGTGATGATGGAGTCGAATCAGAAGACGGTGTTGGTGGACCTATCCCGAAGATGGAAGGACCCTTGGAGTGCATGCCTAGAGTGGAAGATGTTCCCCAAGATGGTGCAAGCTAACTGAACTGACTTTGCGTTGGATCCTAGGCAAGCCCCAGAGCATGCTAAGCATCCTATGTTTTACAAATATCAACTTGAGTCCTTTTATGTTTGATGCATTAGGTTATAGGAGTTGATTGGAACCACTTGATGCATAGAACTACCTTGTCCAGAAATATACTGTCGGGGACCTAATACCGGGGTACCCCAGAAGGTGGAACCAATAACCATCGAACGTTAAAAACTTCTGGACGGACAAGGGCGCTGCTACGTTCCTTGCCTGAATGACGGGAGTTTGGTTCCGCCTCGCCCGACGCCTTTGAGCCAGCTCCACCTTGCTCGAGGGCTAAGGGCCAGTCTCCGCCTCGCCCGAAGCCTTTGGGCCAGCTCTGCCTCACCCGAGGGCTGAGGGATAGACTTCGCCTCGCCCAACGCCTTTGGGCCAGCTCCGCCTCGCCCGAGGGCTGAGGGATAGACTCCGCCCCGCCCGACCCCCGAGGGATGGGCTCGGTCTCGCCCGAGGGATAAGGACTGGTCTCCGCCTCGCCCGATGTCCAAGGACGAACCTCGCCTCGCTCGATGTCCAAGGACTGGTTTCGTCTTGGCTGCCAACTTCTCCCCATTCCCCCACGGCTCATTCCACCAAGGTACAGGGGAAGACAAGACATTCGGGTCAACCACGGCTTCAAGGACCATACCCTGTGCCCCGGCAGGAAAGGTACTACCAGGGAACGACGGGACAGGTGCTTTAGACCCTTCTAGGCATAGCAGAGCCAGAAAAGTATTGTGGGTGCATGCTCTTCGCCCTGTAGAGTTGTAGGCGCCGCCTTTAGCTCTGGGACACGGAACCCGACAAAGATATACGACAACCACTATGCTCTAGAAAAGGATTCGCGACCTCCACAAATGACGGATATGCCATCACCACGTTATGGTCCCAAGGGAGTGGCGCCTGCTTCCCGCCCCCTCGGGTTCATCAGATTGGAGCACACGCTTCAGCCTCCGGACGCCCTCTCCTATCGGAAGGCGTTGCCCACAGCGATACTTCGGACCCCGACCCTGCGTCCCTCCGACAGAGACTCATGGGCACCAGAAGGCATGCGGAGCAAGGCTGGGCAAGGCTCATAAGTCAAAACCACTATATAGAGTCCATACCCTGCACAGGGCAGTACTCTATAGCCATCCTGACATTCTACAGAGACATCGACAGTATTGTAGGCACTTATCATCCTTTTGCACCCACCAGAATGGGCAACAAGGCTAGTTAGACGTGAGCAACAAGGCAAGGTAGTATACGCACCCTAGCCCTCTCACATAAAAGGGGATGCGCTTCCTCCATCAAAGGGACCGACTTCTGACGGCACAACACACAACACACACAGTCAAGCTGCTACCAAGCTCTTGGCCTCCTTTCGACCCTGCCATCAGAGACTTGGGACTAGTCCCTCTCTCGATCATTTGTACCCCTACTACGAACCATTTTCGGTGCTAATAACACGAGCAGCAACAAACTAGACATAGGGACATTCAGCCCGAACCAGTATAAATCTTGTGTCCTTTAGCGCACCATCTGAGCCTAACGTGCATCACTATAAATTTACTTGCCGGTGCTTGTACGAAACACCGACAGTTGGCACGCCAGGTAGGGGACTTTGAGCGTTCCAAATCAGGCCTCAGATGGCCACCCACGCAATCAGCTGGGTCCTGGGTGCAAATGTGCGTTTCGGTAACCTAGATTTCATCGTTACACTAGGAGGAGAGCTGGCGCTGGCCCACACGGTCGCACAGTCCCTCCCTTCTATCAGCCTCAGCCACCAGAGGCTTGAGGGATAGTCAGGCGACTCCCTTGCACCCCAGTTATCTAGGGAGGACCCACGCTGCATCACCCTATCCCCGGAAGACCCCGTACGAAGTGCCTCGACAGCGTTTCCATTCAGTCTCCGCAACGCTGCGGCGACCGCTGGTCACCTTCTGGCACTACGTATGGTTCAGCTGCCCACGGACAGCGAGTTCATGGGGACGATTGAACATGATACGGAGACTCTCCACAGGCTCCTCATGGAGGAGCCAGGATCGTTCTCCAGCTCGGACTCCAGCAGGGGGAGCCACCACCCTTCCCGAGAATGCTTCATGGCGTAGACCCCCGAGGGGCACGTCAAAAGTGTCTCCGGGGAAGAGGCCACCCCGACAAGCAACACTGGCGGCAGGTCCGAGGAGGAGACGGTGGCCCCATCTCGCCTAAGGAGAATGATGAGGCCGGGCAAGGGCTGAGGGCCCGCAAGCTGGAGAACGATGAGGCCGGGCAAGGGCTCGTCCGAGAGTACACGGACATCAATCACGAGATTGAACGCTGCATAGATGGGGGGCACGTGCGCGCCACAGCCCGCACCGTACACCAAAGGATCCTCACCGACGACGGGACCCTTCCTCACTTCGCTCAGGCGAGCCAAAACATCGCCGTAGCAACCGCCTTGCTGCACGGCCTACCAGAGGCCGCGACGTCCAAGGATCACCGCGCTCGCCGAGAAATTCGCACGTTGCTCGAGCGTGCGGCGGCGCAGCAGGCAGAAAGTTCATTGTCCCGATGACACGAGCCCGACGCCAGCCAGCGTATGCCCTCGGTGCGCCCCACCAAGGACGCGTCTATTCACTAGACACCGCCAGGCGGTAGGCAGCCCTCTGCTGTCCCGGTGCATCAACGTCTCAGCCACGACCGCGATGTGTGCAGCACCATCGACGCCCGTAGGCACGCCCACGGTGACGCAGGAGAGGCAGCCCACCGTGGCTACCATCCCCGATGTGGCGGACGCTACGACAGCGGCGAGGACCGAAGCCCGAGCCCTGGCCTACTAGGCCCTCAGGCCTTCGGCCGACACATCCTCAACGCTGCATTCCCACTAAGGTACCGACCGCCTACCAACATCCCTAAATATTCTGGGGAAATAAATCCCGGGCTTTGGCTCAAAGACTATCAGCTTGCATGTCAGGCCGGTGGTGTGAGTGATGATGATTTCATTATTCGCAAGCTCCCACTGTTCTTGGCCGATTCGGCGCAAGCATGGTTGGAGCACCTACCATCCAACGCCATTCAAAGTTGGGCGGATCTGACGGAGGTCTTCGCGGGGAACTTCCAGGGCATGTACAAATGCCCCAGAAACCCATGGGACCTCAAGAACTACCGCCAGAAGGCCGATGAAACCCTCTGCGGGTACATCCGACGCTTCTCTCGGCAGTGCAATGAGCTCCCTAACGTCGCTGACGCCGACATGATAGGAGCCTTCCTATCCAGGACAACCTGCGAATCCCTGGTCCACAAGCTGGGACGCAGGGGGCCATGGACTACCAAGGAACTCCTAGACATCGCCACCAGTCACGCCTCAGGAGAGGAGGCAGTCGGAGCCATCTTCGACCGCTCCAACAGCAAGGTGAGGCAGGACGAGGACGCCGGCGAGGGCTCCTCCAACCGTCCCGCCAAAAGAAAGAATAAGAAGCAACGGCGCGACAACTCGCTCATGGCCGCTGCCGACCGCAAAGGTGGCCGGAAGCCCACGGAGGGCACTCTGAACCACTTTGAAAAAAATGCTCGAGGGGCCATGCCCAAACCACGCTTTCCTAGCTAAACATCTATACAAGGATTGTGGCCTCATGCGCAAATACTTGTCCGAAGGCCTCAACAAAGGGGAGCAGGGCAAGGAACCTGCCCCCACCACAGATGACGTAGAAGAGAAGGATGACGTCTTCCTGACTCCAAATGGCGCTCTCATGATCTTTGGAGGATCAACGGCCTACGATTCCAAACGCCGCCAGAAGGTCACGCGCCACGAGGTCTATACGGCCGGACCGGCCACGCCTGCCTTCCTCCGGTGGTTAGAATCCGCCATAACCTTCGATCGGACTGACCATCCGGATGCCGTCCCACACCTGGGAAGGTACCCACTTGTCGTCGATCCGATCGTCGGCCCAAAGTGGCCCACAAAAGTACTGATGGACGGAGGCAGCTGCCTCAACATCATGTACGCCAAGATGCTCGACGAGATGGGCGTCGACCGAATGAACCTCTGCCCCATCCGAGCGCCTTTCCATGGCGTCATGCCTGGTAGGCAGGCCATGCCACTGGGGTAGATCGATCTGCTGGTCACTTTTGGGGATCAGTCTAATTACAGGACTGAGACCCTTACCTTCGACGTGGTAGGATTCCCCGGAACCTTCCATGCCATCCTTGGACATCCATGCTACATGAAGTTCATGGCCGTTCCCAACTACACGTACCTCAAGCTGAAGATGCCGGGCCCCCGCGGGGTCATCACTGTCAGCACCTCCTTTCGTCGCGCTTATGAGTGCGAAGTCGAATGCTGCGGCCACGCCACAGCAGTCGTCACCTCGGAAGAGCTCGCCACCCTCAGGGAGGAGGTCGTTGAAGAAGCACCCGACGCAAAGAGGTCATCCGGGTCGTTCGAATCGGCAGAAGGATCCAAGGAGGTCCTCGTGGACCCCAGCAGCTCCGAGGCTAAAAAGGTACGCATTGGTACTGCGCTCTCCTCCGAATAGGAAAGCGCGCTCGTCGACTTCCTCCATGATAACAAAGACATCTTTGCGTGGAAACCCTCGGATATGCCAGGCATTCCGAGGGAGGTCGCCGAGCATACCTTGAAAATCCACCCAGGCTCCAAGCCGGTGAAGCAATGCCTGTGCCGCTTCGACGAGGAAAAGCGCAGGGCCATCGGTGAAGAGATAGCAAAACTGTTGGCTACTGGGTTCATTAGGGAAGTATACCACCCAGAGTGGCTAGCAAATCCCGTTCTCGTACGAAAGAAGAGTGGGAAATGGAGGATGTGTGTCGACTACATGGGCCTCAACAAGGCGTGCCCAAAGGACCCGTTTCCTTTGCCACGCATTGACCAAATAGTTGATTCCACCTCAGGGTGCGAAACCCTCTGCTTCCTTGACGCATACTCCGGCTACCACCAGATCGCGATGAAAGAGTCCGACCAGCTCGCGACGTCTTTTATCACCCCCTTCGGATCGTTCTGCTACATTTCAATGCCGTTCAGTCTGAAGAATGATGGGGCAACTTACCAGCGCTATATGCTCAATTGCTTTGGGGACCTCATCGGGCGGACCGTTGAGGCCTACGTCGACAACATCGTAGTTAAGTCCAAATGGGCTGACCACCTTGTTGCTGACCTTGAACAAACCTTTGCGAAACTCTGGGCAAATGGCATCAAACTCAATCCCGAAAAATGTGTTTTCGGGGTTCCGAGGGGCATGCTGCTCGGCTTCATTGTCTCCGAGTGCGGCATCGAAGCCAACCCGGAGAAGATATCAGCCATCACAAAGATGGGCCCGATCCAAAACATAAAGGGGGTTCAGCGGATCATAGGGTGCCTTGCCACACTCAGCCAATTCGTTTCACGCCTCGGCAAACGAGGACTCCCCCTTTATCGACTCCTGAAGAAGTCTGACCACTTTGAGTGGACAGCCGAGGCTCAGGAGGCGCTTGACATGGTTAAGCAATTTCTAACTAAACCCCCGGTTCTGGAGCCTCCAAGCAACGGAGAATCCCTCCTCCTATATATAGCGGCCACCATGCAAGTGGTTAGCGCCGCCTTGGTAGTTGAGCGAGAAGAAGAGGGGCACGCCTTCAAGGTACAGCGCCCTGTATATTTCATCAGTGAGGTATTATCCGACTCCAAAACCCGCTACTCCCAAATCTAGAAACTCCTCTACACCGTCCTCATCACCAAGAGGAAGCTACGCCACTACTTTGAGTCACACCCTGTGACAGTCATGACGTCATTCCCCCTCGACGAGGTCGTCCGTAGCCAGGATGCTACAGGAAGAACCGCAAAGTGGGCACTCGAGCTGATGGATCAGGGCATTACTTATGCTCCCCAAACAATGATCAAATCTCAGGTGCTGGCTGACTTCATCGCGAAGTGGACCGAGGTCCAGATGCCACCAGCAGTCATCGATCAAGAGTACTGGACAATGTACTTCGACGGATCACTAATGAAGAAGGGCGCCGGCACGGGACTAGTCTTCGTATCTCCCCTCGGGGTCCGCATGAGGTACATGGTTCGGCTCCATTTCCCCTCATCAAACAATATCGCAGAATGCGAAGCGCTCATCAATGGCCTACGAATCGCCATCGAGCTGGGCATCCGACGCCTCGATGTCAGGGGCAACCCCTAGCTGGTCGTCAACCAGGTCATGAAGGAGTCGAGCTGCCACGACGCCAAGATAGAGGCATACCGCCAAGAAGTCTGACGGCTGGAGGACAGATTCGATGGCCTCGAACTCAATCACATCCCAAGGCATCTCAACAAAGCAACCGACACGCTCGCGAAAGCAGCATCCGATCGAGAGCCAGTCCCGGCAGGTGTCTTCGCCAGTGATCAACACAAACCTTCGGTATGCTATGCGGGGTCGAAACAGGCCGATGATGGCCCATCTAGTCCGACCCCAGGGGCCGATCCGCCAACTGCTCCACCCAACCCCGAGGTCATGGAGCTTGAAGAGGCCCCAGCAGCAGAGTCCGACCCTCCCAATGACTGGAGAACGCTTTACCTTGACTACCTCCTCCGTGACACACTACCAGCAGACAAGACGGAAGCCTGATGGCTCGCACGTCGCGCCATGTCCTTCGTTCTTATAGAAGGCGAACTCTACAAACGGAGCCATACGGGGATCCTACAGCTCTGTATCCCTGGCGAACAGATAAAACTTCTGCTAAGCGATATCCACGGTGGGGTCTACGGTCACCATGCCGCACCAAGGACCTTGGTTGGGAATGCATTCCGATAGGGCTTCTACTAGCCCACCGCAGTAGCCAACGCCGAGCAAATTGTACGCACCTGCGAAGGGTGTCAGTACTACGCTCGGTAGATTCACCTTCCAGCCCAGGCGCTCCAGATGATCCCCATCACGTGGCCCTTCGTGGTTTGGGGGCTCGACCTGGTTGGGCCACTCAAAAAGGCACCCGAGGGCTTCACCCACCTGCTTGTCACCATAGACAAGTTTACAAAATGGATTGAAGCTCGATCGATCTCCATGATCAAATCCGAGCAAGCTGTGCTATTCTTCCTCGACATCATCCATCGCTTCGGAGTATCGAACTCCATCATCATAGACAATGGCATGCAGTTCACCGGCAGGAAATTCATTCGATTATGCGATGAACAACACATCCGGATCGATTGGGCAGCCGTCGCGCACCCCTGGATGAACGGGCAGGTCGAGCGCGCAAACGGCATGCTCCTGCAAGGCCTTAAGCCCAGAATTTTCAACCGGTTGAACAAGTTCGGCGCGCACTAGCTCGTTGAGCTTCTGGCCGTGCTCTGGAGCCTAAGGACAACTCCTAGCCGGGCCACCGGCTATACACCCTTCTTCATGGTCTACGGTTCCGAGGCTGTTCTCCCAACGGACCTTGACTATGGAGCACCAAGAATCAGAGCGTACGATGAACAGGGGGCCAAGGCATCCCACCAAGACGCCATGGACCAGCTAGATGAAGCCCGCGACATCGCCCTCCTCCATTCAGCTAAGTACCAGCAGGCGTTGTGATGGTACCACAGCCGACGGGTGCGGGGTCGAGCCTTCAACGTCGGGGACCTTGTCCTCCGCCTTGTGCAGAGCAACAAGGACCGCCACAAACTCTCCCCACCCTGGGAGGGGCCCTACGTCATCGCGGAAGTACTTCGCCCGGGTGCCTACAGGTTGAAAACCATCAACGGCGAGGTCTTCACCAACGCCTGGAACATTGAACAGCTACGTCGTTTTTACCCTTAAATAAACGCATGTTTCTTCTTATCAGTCTTTGTCTTTACAAAACCCCGATCTTTAGTGACATCCGACCCCTGCAAATTGTGAGGGGCCAGACCTCACTCGGGGGCTGATATAAGTACAAGTACGTTTATCTTGCAAACACTTCCTGTATTATCTTTGAAAACTTTATCTAAGTTTTCCGATCTTCTCATAAACAAGTCCTAAGGACTAAGATTTCGGGAACAAATTCTGAGTATAACTGGTAGGACTGCGGGAGACCCACGCCCCAGTGGCTACAATCTCTTTGCTCACCAACGTGATCAGAATTAATTCACCCGCACTCCTAGTTTCTTACAACTTGGGCCATGGGAAGGGTTGGAGGGCACCGAAACCTCTTCCACAAGAAGAGAAAACTGAAAAGTTGTTTGCCGTAACAAAAGATGAAAATTTGTTCATTTTTGCACAAATTAACCACTTACAAAATGATTTCATCACGCAAAAGACTAGTGTACTCCTAAAATCCAAAGGACTGTTCACTCGGGGGCTCCCGCAAACTTATTCAATTACATTCTCTGCTTAGCTTTACTACGAGTACTACTGCGGCCGCCGCGTCGAGCTCTCCATCGGCAACGTCTGGGCATGTACACGAGCCAGTTCGTCTACTGCGGCCGCCGCACCACGCTCTCCATCGACAACATCCCACCGCATCGTGGGACCTTCGAAGGCACCGTCATCTGCAACATCGAGCACCGCACCGGCGAATGCGGTGCCCCTCTGCCGGGACGTTCAGGGACTACGCCATCATCATCAGCCCCAACCTTGACAACGGCGTTGGGGCAGAAAGCGTCTCCCACTGAAGGAAGGTCGCAACCAACGGTGGCAAAATCAACAACGCTCATCGCCCTCCGGCGCCTCTTCTCCTTCGGCAGTGGCGACCCCTCCTCAGCACAGGCGAACCGCGCCATCTCATCTACGTTGGATAACCTCTAGCTCGACATCGCGCTCCAGAATCATGGGCGGACCTGTGAGTTTATCTCTCCCTGGCATTACCCTCTCTTACTTAGGATCCGATACGTTCGGCGGAAAGGAAGGAGAAGAGGTGGCGGCTCGGAGGCTGGTGAGGAGGTGCGGCAAGAACTCTTCCCCCTATTTAAAGAGGGGGCTTGGTAGCTAAGGAAAGGCGAAAGGTTTGGATGAAAAACTCTCTACCTTCCCCTATTCAATACAAATGCAAAATCAATGCTGACAGAAATCTAAGGTGACGCGCCGAAAACGACGGGACGCCGCCTGGTAAGCCAGAACATCACAAGGGCATGGCTCGCCACTAATACGCCCCAGACGTAAGAACCGGGGCATGCTCACCTGCAGGCAACTCTCCGCTTCCCCAGGCAGGACCATGGAATGGCCCAACGATAGAACCACCCTTCAGGGGGAGCCCAGCGGGCCTCCTGGGTCGATCGGGCGGCCCAAGCAAAACAACAAACGAACGACCGACTGAAAGATAAGCACCCCTGTTTATTTACTTTGAGTGTTGAATTCTTTGCTGAGCTTCCAACCCCAGCAACGGCAGGGACACGGACATCGCTCAGGGGCTACCGAGGGCGCATGTTTGTTTAAACACCCTCTTAGCCCGATCCCTCCTTATGTTTGGGAAACCAAAAGCATGGCGTGTGGGAATACAACGATGAGTACAACTGGACGAACCACCGGACCCTACGCTCCGTCGGCTACGGAGTCTTTTTGGTTCACTAGCATAATCGCGTTCACAGTTCCTCACACTGCTAGCCTTAGCTCCCACCTTCCCGAAAGGACTTTGGAGGGGTCCACCTGTAGAGCCCCCTTTCAGGGGGAAGCTGGCAGATCACTTAAAAATCAATCACAAAAACAAAAGTAGCAATACTTATGCAGTTTACGCCGGCCTCGTCGGAAACATCGGACCCAAAACCTGGCTTGAACACATCTGGTAGGAGCTTTCCGTCACTCATGCTACCAAGGTAACGTTACCGACCCCGCCTTCATTTTGATTAAATTATACATTCAAACATTGCATATGCAAAACATTGCATCCCAACGCTTCATGTCGCGTCACGAAACGGCAGTCGCCTCATTCGATATGGGTGGCAGCAGGCCAAGGTTCGAAGGCCGGCCCGCGAAGGGCTCGAGGCCGCCTCATGCCAAACAGAGCCAGGGAGAAATAACTGAGATGAGCCCCAGCGGCCCTGCCCGACCCCGCTCAGAAGCGGACAGGGACGTCTCAACCTTTTCTCGTTCGATTCTAACCCTGAGCCAAACCCACAGAATCTCCATCGAGGAGAGGCCATCGGGCCACCTGAGCCTATCGAATGGCTCGGGCATCTGCCGGGAGGATGGTTAAGAAGTTGTGGAATGCCACCAGAGGGCTCTTCCGACCCCATCAGCAAATGATGGACCCGGATTCCACACGAACGTACCCGTTAGCGAGCTCATTGAGCACAATACTCGAGCCATCGAGGCAAGTGTTGTCTACTCGGCCCCTCCGATTATGAAAGTCGAGGACGGCGTAACACACGAATGATGGCCAACCCCTATCAAACCCTAAGAAGGCTCGAGGGCTCGAGCCGCTCGATACAGGGATAGAGGTTCAAAGGCCCCCCCTTGCCGAGCCCATAGAGTCCCCATTTGGGGAATTCTGTTGGAAGGCAGGGTGAGGAATAGTGGAATGCCATCCGAGGACTTTGCCGACCCTGTCACAAAAAACACGGAATGGGATTCCATCTGAATGCTCTAGTCTCTAGTAACACCCAACCCCAGCGGACGCAAGGGGTCGAATCTCACTCGGGGGCTGGTAAAGGTACGGCTACCCCCTTCCTTTTTTCGAAACAATCATTACATCAGACTCCCTCCTCGCATCAAGACTAGCGGCAAGGTTCGGGGGAACAGATTGGTAAGACCACAAAAAACCAAACGACCAGACGACTATGGTATGTTTTGCTCAAGTAGCACAACCCAAATTTTTTCCCCCTGAAAGCACCACCGGCCCTACGGCCTTAGACAAAGGGAAGGGTCGGATCGAATAAACACTCTTTGTGATTACAAAAAGGGAAGAAGGTGAAATCAAACAAAACAAAATTACGAAGCAAAATCACAAAACTGCTTCCAGACATGAAAGTACCGACACTTGTTCACATATTACATATAAGTGTTGTTCAAATTTATTCGACTAACTACTTTCGCGAAGGGAGAACCTCTTCTTTCAGCTTGTCCACCAGGTTCTGTGCAAGGGGAGCCACCACCTTTTCCATCTCATCTAGCTCAGCATCTTCATAGGCAGGCACGAAGCCTTGGCTCATCACCCCCAGGTTGATCTCCTGAGCATAATGGGAATGGGCGACAGTGAAGGCTTGGGTGATCCCGAGGCAAAAGGCGTTCTCCTCAAGCTGGCCCACGCGCGCCGTGATTCTAGCAGCATGGACCATGAGGGAACCATCCCCCTCCTCTTGCATCACCCGTAGGTCGTCATAGACCACCAGGACAGCGGAAGATAGGTGATCATATTCATCACCTTCGACTTGAAGAAGCCCCCGCGCCTCGGTGAGATTGGCGTGCAGACCGGCAGAAACTTCCTCGGCATCCAGCCATCGGGCCACCTTGACTCCAAGATCCACCTAGCATGCCTTGGCCTCCCGACGTGCTTTGTCGCGCTCTCGGATGGTCCGATCGGCCACCACGGCATCATAGTTCGCCTTCTCCTGCAACGTCGCAGACCTCTCCTTAGCCTTTAGCTTGAGGTCCCGCTCTGTCTGCAGCTCCGCCAGGAGCTCGCCGACCCTCTCACTAGCTGTGGCATTCTTCTGCAGCAGCTCATCTCGCTCCTTTCGGAGCCTGGCGATCTCCTCCTCATCCAGTTTCATCCTCGCCGACAAATCCTCAAACATCACATGGAACTCCTCCATGTCACGACGTGCCTCGGCCTCCCGCCGCTGGACAACAGCAAGCTGCACGCTCACATCCCCTCGCAGCTAGGCCTCCTCGGTGAGGCAGTCCCACTCCGCCTTTCACTCGCAGAGAAACTGGGATTTATTCCGGCTACGGGTAGCAAGATTCTGAAAATAAGACCGATATCAAAAACACGAAAACCCAGGGATACGAAAAGGAGGAGAACAAGGTGAATACCCGGCTAGAAGGAATGATGATTTCACGTAGGGCTCCACTTGCCTAATTCAAGGCATTGATCATGGCCAAGAACCCGACGTCAAGGTTCTCCTGCTCTACACTCTCGGCAGCATCATCAAGCGAGAACAGAGCCGACGACGGATCCCGAGCATCCATCCAATGAAGCGTTGGCTCACTCCACGCGGGGGGAACGGCTGCCCTCCGACAATAGGGCTGGGGGCGATAGCCAGCGAGTCCTTCCCACCATCGCCAAGACGCCCGGAGACCCACCGGTCGTATCCTCCCCTGTTCGGCCCACCTCGGGGGCCACCTCAGCCGCATCCGCCCCCGCCGGGCCTGACGCGGCCACGGCCTCCTCCATCTAGACCTCCGGTGGCGCGGACTGCGCCACTTCCTCGGATGCCACTGTGGCCGCATCCAACTCCGCCCGATCCGCATCGGGCGCTGTCGCTGTGACCACCAGAGGCACGGACACGACCACGGCTACGTCTGGCTGCTCCTGACTTAACGCGGTCGCGGTCGCCTATTCAGCAACCACCGCGGGCGCCGCCGGACTGGCCAACGAGGCTGCGACGCTCCTGCCTGAAATAGGGGCAACGTCGGGCAGCACCAGATGTCCCGCCTGAAGGGCAAGGCTCTTCTTGGGCACCAGCCCCAGAGGGCAGCCCCGTTGCAAGAATCTACAAAAGAGGAAGAAGTGTAAGATAGGAACAGAGAAGTAAAGGGAACAACAAGGGGGGTCGATGATGTACTCTGATGCCTTCGGGCGGCGGGTACATTTCGGGGACGAACCCCCAGAGCCCTGCTCCAACTCATGTGGGCGGGACCATTTCGAGCCTGCCCCCTGCTCCAAGGCAGGGGGGCTCATCTCCCTTGTCTTGTGAGGCGCGGCGCCAGAGCCGCTCCCTCCACCGTGTCATGGGGCGCGGCGTCGGAGCCGCTCCCCTCCATCGTGTCATGGGGAGCAGCACCAAAGCCTCTCCCCTCCACCGTCTCAAGGGGTGCAGCACCGGAGCCGCTCCCCTCCACCGTCTCAAGGGGCGCAGCACCAGAGCCGCTCCCCTCCATCACCTCTCGGGGCGTGGCGTCGGAGCCGCCCCCCTCCACCAGCACCGTGGGGATGGTCTTGGATCTGACCCCTCCCATCCACCGATCCTCCGCTGGCACCCCGATGGTAGCGGCGGATCCACCGGCTCCCACCGGACCCAGGGACGGGCCCGGCTCCACTGCTCCTGTAGACTCACTTCCCTCCGTGTGGAACGGGAAAGGTCCCTATGGGGGCAACGAGTCCTCGTTCACCAGGTCACCCCAATCCACGCCGGCTGCTTCCTCATCTGACTCATCATCATCATCATCATCTTCACTGCTTATCTCCTCGCCTCGGTCTCGAGCTTGCTGCTTCCGTATCGCCTTCTTCTTCATGAGCTCCCGCGTCTTCTTGTCCCAACCAGCCACGGCACGGTTCATTGCCATCTGGCCTAGGTCCTTCAGCAACGGAGCTAGGCTGTCATTGAAGAACAGACCCCCTGGCTGGTCCCGCCGTCCCAAGGTTAACATCAGAGGATCGAAAATTACAAGAGAGAAAAGGAGTAAGAGGCAAGAAAACTCATGAAGTCAACAAACCCTGGTTTCGGTCACATCGGGGGATGCCCCAGCACCGGATACACGAAGTCAAGGACAGCGCCAGTAGAGTCCTTCATGGGCTCCATCGCCTCCTTGATTCACTGCACCACTTCAGAGAAAGGGAGCGCCTCGTCAATGAGCATCGTCCCTTCAAACGACGCTTCGGGCACCATCCGATACAGGGGAAGTATGCGTGCCATCAGCGGCGCCACCCTCCTCACATGGTAGGCGCCAATGATCCCCAACCCCTTCACACCCCTCTGCTTCAGAGTTTGGATGGCAGCGAGAAGGTTGTTGAGTAACTTCTTCCTCTTGCCTGGGATGCCCCACCCCCACGACCCCGGGGCCTCCAAGATATAGCGCCCAGTGAAAGCTGGCAAGGGGGTGGCGGCGTCGTTCTTGAGATAAAACCATTGCGAATGCCACCCCTTGTTGGAGGTGGACAAACGCATTAGCGGGTACATCCTCCCTCGATTGTTGCAGAGGTGGATGCTAACACACCCCACCGGCGCATGCAGCTCTTGCTGTCCGACCCGCCTCTTCACCAAGTTAATGGCAAAGATATACCGCCACAGATCAAAGTTGGGGTCGATCCCCAAGAACCCCTTGCATAGGGCAACAAACGCCGCAATGTGCTGGATCCCATTGGGGCTAAGGTGCTGCAGTTCCACCTGATAATAATCCAGCAAACCCTGAAAAAATGGATGGGCAGGCATGGCGAATCCCCGCTCATGGAAGTGAGCAAAAGACACGACGTACCCTTCAGGCGGCTGCGGCTCCTCCTCCTCACCAGGCAGCCACCACTCCTCGGCGATGGTCAATGGGCAAAGGAGGCCTCGGTGGACAAGGCCCTCCAGGCGTCGAAGGGAGATGTTGGATTTGTACCCCGGGTCCATAACGACAACGGGAGCAGCACGGAGAAGAAGGCATCAGCGAGTTTGGCGGCGGTGGCTGCACGGACATAGGAGGTTAGGGCGATTGGCGGTGGAGGTTTCAGACGCAAAGGCAAGGGGGCGAAATACGGAACCTTGGGGGCGAACCCCGTGGTTTTATAGGGGCGACGGATGCGAGAAGGGCAACCGTCCGCCTCGATCTCTGTGCCTGTCACGCGCACCATCGCGTCATGTCGCAGGACACGCGCCCGTGATCCCTATCCTCTCCCACCAAAATTGCGCCGGACGGTTTGCTTTCCCGAAGCGACCAGACTCTTTTCCAACAGGGGGACGTGGACCAGAAAAATCTCTTCTCTAAACCCGTCTGGGCCCATAACGACCGGAGGTCGGCCAACCTAGGGTCCTGGAGCCAAAGGGCCATCCCAACAAGGGATAGGCCCGCAAACTACCAGGACTCAAGGACGCAAGCATCACCAGGGCCTCAATCCGCAGTCGGGTCCCAGCCAGGCCGGCACTGAATAAAATTCCCGTGAACGGAATACCACGATTCCCTTAAAAATATCCAGTTAACGAAAAACCAAGTCTTTCAGCCTTACCCGCGAAGGGTCCGATACTACCCCCCGGGCAACTCTACTCAAATCACCTGGGGGCTACACCCATCGGGTGCGCTCATGCGCACCCTCTGGCAAATTAACTCCAACGAAATCAAAAACACCCCTAGGTGATTCTGTCCGAATCACCCGGGGGCTCGGGGGCTACTATCGGGGACCTAATACCGGGGTACCCTAGAAGGTGGAACCAATAACCATCGAACGTTAAAAACTTCTGGACGGACAAGGGCACCGCTACGTTCCTTGCCCGAATGATGGGAGTTTGGTTCCGCCTCGCCCGACGCCTTTGAGCTAGCTCCACCTCGCCCGAGGGCTAAAGGCCAGTCTTTGCCTCGCCCGATGCCTTTGGGCCAGCTCCACCTCGCCCGAGGGCTAGGGGATAGACTTGGCCTCGCCCAACGCCTTTGGGCCAGCTCCGCCGCGCCCGAGGGCTGAGGGATAGACTCCGCCTCGCTCGACCCCTGAGGGACGGGCTCGGTCTCGCCCGAGGGATAAGGACAGGTCTCCGCCTCGCCCGACGTCCAAGGACGAACCTCACCTCACTCAATGTCCAAGGACTGGTTTTGTCTTGCCTGACAACTTCTCCTCATTCCCCCACGGCTCATTCCACCAAGGTACAGGGCAAGACAAGACGTTCGGGTCAACCACGGCTTCAAGGACCATACCCTATGCCCCGGCAGGAAAGGTACTGCTAGGGAACAATGGGACAGGTGCTTTAGACCCTTCTAGGTGTAGCAGAGCCTAAAAAGTATTGCGGGTGCATGCTCTTTGCCCTGTAGAGTTGTAGGCGCCGCCTTCAGCTCTGGGACACGGAACCCGATGAAGATATACGACAACCACTACGCTCCAGAAAAGGATTTGTGACCTCCACAAATGACGGATATGCCGTCACCACATTATGGTCCCAAGGGAGCGGCGCCTGCTTCCCGCCCCCTCGGGTTCACCAGATCGGAGCACACGCTTCAGCCTCCGGACGCCCTCTCCGATCGAAAGGCGTTGCCCACAGCGATACTTCAGACCCCGACCCCGCGTCCCTCCGACAAAGACACATGGGCACCAGAAGGCATGCAGAGCAAGGCTAGGCAAGGCTCATAAGTCAAAACCACTATATAGAGTCCATACCCTGCACGGGGCAGTACTCTGTAGCCATCCTGACATTCTACAGAGACATCGACAGTACTGTAGGCGCTTATCATCCTTTTGCACCCACCAGAATGGGCAACAAGGCTAGTTAGACATGAGCAACAAGGCAAGGTAGTATACGCACCCTAGCCCTCTCACTTGTAAAGCGGTGCCCTTCATCTATAAAAGGGGATGCTCTTCCTCCAACAAAGGGACCGACTTCTGATGGCACAACACACAACACACACAGTCAAGCTGCTACCAAGCTCTTGGCCTCCTTTCGACCCTTCCATCAGAGACTTGGGACCAGTCCCTCTCTCGATCATTTGTACCCCTACTATGAACCATTTTCGGTGCTAATAACACGAGCAGCAACAAACTAGACGTAGGGACATTCAGCCCGAACCAGTATAAATCTTGTGTCCTTTAGCGCACCATCCGAGCCTAACGCGCATCACTATAAATTTACTTGCCGGTGCTTGTACTAAACACCGACATATACCTTGAACCTTATGTAGGTCCAGAATCAAACATATGCTTAGCATTGCTTAGACCGATAGAAGTCAGGTGATTTCCTGTCACCTGTGAGATATAGGTGGATACCTGAGCACAGTTGGATCTCATTGCTATCGTGGAAAATAACCATGTGATGATGAATAAATGGAGATTGGGCGGAATCTTATATGTTGGTGGTGTGATGACTTATAGTGATTTCGTTTGTGTCGATTCAGGACTAGATCATTGAAGGCCCTCTTGTCATATTGAATGCATGTCTATCACTTAGCTAGCCAGATAAGTCGTTACAACCATGAAGCCGAGTAGCTCAACTCAAGCTTGGAATCATTCTGCCAAAGTATGCACACTAGAGGTAGTAAGGATGTGCGGGGAGCCGGTGTGAGACCAAGGGCAGGTTAGAGTCCTGATCGACCTAGCATCCAGTAGTGTCCCTGGGGGTGCGACGTTGATCAAACCTATGAATTAAGCCTAAGTTGTACCAAAGGTGACCTAAGGTGACCATTGATCTGGTCTGCCTAGGTTTGTGTTAGGAATAAATTCTCAGCTGGTTGAAATCGATTCGAATCGCCATCTCTCCCGGATAGTGGGAACTTGACAGAGCTTCTTTCCTCATAGTAATGGATGGAACATGATGGTTATGATGATGATATGATAAATCGGATATGGTTACTATTGTGATGCTTATTAATTAAGTGGTTGCTCTAGAATAGGTGCAAAGTTAGCCATGATAAGCTTCACAGAACTTGATGCTAAAACTTGAATAAAAGATTGAAAGTAAGGACTCATGATAATAATGCTCTTTTTGCAAAGTTATGCTATCCAACCAGCTCCACTAAATAAGCCTTGCATATCCTTGAGAGTCTTTTTATTTCTCTCCAGTTGGTTAAGTCTAGCTGAGTACATTCGAGTACTCAGCGTTTATCCCACCATGTTATAGGTGAAGTTCTCGGCCTGCGGAACAGGGTGGCTAACCACCGGTGGGCTCGGTTACTCTATATTTATTTCTCATATATATGCTTTTATCAGAGGATGTCACTTATGCTAGCAATGTATTTGGAACTTATATTATTGTAATCATTTGAAAGCTATGTTGTTTCCCTTAACCTATTTTGAAACCCAAACTTGTACTATTATTTGTGAACCCATTTGTAATATAATTTCCACTGCAACTCTGTGTATGTGATGTGTATTTGCTTAATCATGTAATCTTAGTTGTGATGTTGATTTACCAAGGTCCTTCGTGACACTTGGCGGACTACCGGGTTTATATAAGTGAAAGTATGTGCGCGTCAACGTGTTGAACGGGGATAGATGTACTTGATCTTGTATAGATTGGGCGGTTCTATCACAGGAACCACCGGTGCCTCTAGCGCCAACTTTGTC
This sequence comes from Miscanthus floridulus, assembly GCF_019320115.1. Lineage (NCBI taxonomy): Eukaryota > Viridiplantae > Streptophyta > Magnoliopsida > Poales > Poaceae > Miscanthus > Miscanthus floridulus. Next base: position 34,332,483 of record NC_089582.1, on the reverse strand, counting down.
ATTGAGGGCAACGCGGAGAGCAATGGCAGTCTAGGATACGGTGGGCAGAAGCACGACGGGAACACCGGTCTCCTATGACTGGACATCGACATCGCCTCCACCGACACCGAAGCAGGGCACACCATCGGCCCCACCTCCTTCGAAGCGGGGAGAGCCAGTACACTAGAGGAAATGAGGACCGGAGCTGGGTGACCCTTCCTTGAGTAGCGCTACATGGGCATGGCTTTAGTTGCAAGCGACGGGGAGGCGGAGTTCAAGACTTTGCGAGGCGAGGCGAGGGTTTTTTGCGCAATGCAAGGTTGAATCAAACAATGGGAGTGAGGCCAGGCTTTATGTATACACAGGTAGGACCTTCTTATGCTATGAAGTATACAGGCTTTATGTATACATAGGGCGGCACTTCATGGATCAAGATTCTTGATTAAGCTCATTGTCAGGTTTGGTATAAAATGTTGTTCTGTTTGCATGATTCGGCGAGATCTTTTGTGATGTTTTGAATTGTACTCTTGTGATTGCATTCGCATGAATTAGATAAGATTATGTTCAAATTGGTGTGATCTTTTATCATAGATGTTGTTACTATTTCCTATAAAGTTAGTCAAACTTAAAATTGTAAACAACACAGTAACAAGCATCACTGGAAAAAGAGGAAAAACTACAGAGGATACTATCTGACGTGTTCAAATGTACTGAGGCTTGACTTTCTTATGTGTGCAGGGGGTGCATGCTCATACGGAAAAAAATACAATCAACACTAGCAGACTTTGAACAACGAGATACACATATAGTTGAAGTTGTTGCCAAATTAAAATAAAGTCACCAACCACAGATATACATGCATAGATGTTTAACATAACTTAACATGCACTAATTCAGAATTAATCTACCACATTGATGTGAATAACTTATCGCACTCCCATGAGATCCTACACTCCTCGCTGCAGAAACTAGACCACAACTCCCATACTTCAAATCCTATGGCCTCGCCATAGCCGTTGCCTGTACACTAATGATGCCCGTCCTAGCAATGAATGGGGTGAAGACCGGGCACTACATCATGTGGCACCATGTCCTGCAACCACCAGTACACATCTCGGTGGAACTACAGAAAGTTCTGGTTCTTCCACGGTAGTCTAGCCGGCCCCGCTTCGTCAGCACCTTCGAGCTCCCTCAATAGGCGCCGGGCAATGTCATCATTGCCACCGCTGGTATTGGACCTATAGAGCATGAGGGCTGAGACGTACAAACCAAGTTTATAGCCTGCCTCGGTAGAGTGCTGAAGCCATTCCATCGGTGGCGTCAACGACATGCGGGCTTCCACAAAGATGGGACGCAAGCTGGTGAGGAAGCAGCCCTCTAGGTTGCCCACATTGGCCAACCTAGTGGTGAGCAGGGCACGATAGTCGTCGTAGTAGTAGTGTGAAAGGTCCTAATGGCTAGAGGGGGGTGAATAGCCTATTAAAAATTTCTACAACAACACTTAGCAAACTAGTTAGACAAATATGAGGCGAAGCGAGTGTTGCGCTAGCCTACTAAAAATGCAAGCCACCTACCACAATTCTAGTATCTATAGTCTCAATCCACACAATGGCTATGTCACTACACTAAGTTAGTGTGCTCTCAAATGCTAACTAAAGAGTCACACTAAGCAAACTAACAAGCTCTCACGACTAGCTACACTAAAGAGCTTGATAATTAGTTTGCAGTAATGTAGAGAGAGAGAGCAAGATGGTTATACCGCCGAGTCGAGGAATGAACCAATCAATCACAAGAATGAATACTAATGAAGACCAATCACCTCGGAATCAAATGATGACTCAACGATTTTTTACCGAGGTTCACTTGCTTGCCGGCAAGCTAGTCCTCGTTGTAGCGATTCACTCACTTGGAGGTTCATGCGCTAATTGGCATCACATGCCAAACCACCAATAGGGTACCGCACAACCAACACAAGATGAGGATCACACAAGCCACGAGCAATTTACTAGAGTACCTTTTGGCTCTCCGCCGGAGAAAGGTCAACAACCCCTCACAATCACAATGATCAGAGCCAGAGACAATCACCAACCTCCGCTCGACGATCCTCGCTGCTCCGAGCTGTCTAGGTGGCGGCAACCACCAAGAGTAACAAGCGAATCCCGTAGTGAAACATGAACACCAAGTGCCTCTAGATGCAAACACTCAAGCAATGCACTTGGATTCTATCCCAATCTCACAAAAATGATGAATCAATGATGGAGATGAGTGGGAGGGCTTTGGCTAAGCTCACAAGGTTGCTATGTCAATACAAATGGCCAAGAGAGTGAGCTAGAGCTAGCCACATGCCTTTAAATAGAGCCCTCAATGAAATAGAGCCGTTGGGTTCACTGAGCACCCTACTACGCACCGACCAGATGCGCAGATCGGGGTGACCGGACACACGTCACCTAGCATCCGGTCGTGCAATGCGCGCCATGTGTCCCCTCAGTTTAACCTCATCCACATGATCTCAATGGCTAGTGTGCTTCACGCCACGTGTTAAGTTGCGACCAGACGCGCTGCTCAAAGTGACCGAACGCTCCATCACCGGAGTCAGGTCGTTTCTAGTAAGGTTCCAGAGAGGCATTTTCGTGACCAGACGTGTTCGGTCCACCATGATCGGACTCACTGCAGCATCCAATCTTCTCTGTCCCTTCATGCCTTCTCCAAAATGGACATTGTCAGCAAATGTCAGTAGTGACCGGACTCACCTCCGCCGTGTCCGGTCAACAACGCCTCCAAAGTCCAGTCAACAAGACCAAGACCGCGCCACTGATCCACTACTAACCGGACGCTACATCCTCGAGTCCAATCACCACGTGACCAGCGTTCGGTCACTGTTTTATAGTGACTATCACCTCCTTCACTTCACCAACTTCACCACCCTTGCTCAAATGTGCCAACCACCAAGTGTATCACCTTGTGCATGTGCATTAGAATATTTTCACAAATATTTTCAAGGGTGTTAGCTTTCCATTGGATCCTAAATGCATATGCAATGAGTTAGAGCATCTAGTGGCACATTGATAACCGCATTTCGATACGAGTTTCACCCCTCTTAATAGTACGGCTATCAATCCTAAATGTGATCACACTCGCTAAGTGTCTCGATCACTAAACCAAAAAGCTCCTATCGATTTCACCTTTGTCTTGAGCTTTTTGTTTTTCTCTTTCTCCTTTTCAAAGTCCAAGCACTTGATCATCACCATGGCATCACCATCATCATGTCATGATCTTCATTTGCTTCACCACTTGGAATGTGCCACCTATATCATAATTACTTTGATAAACTAGGTTAGCACTTAGGGTTTCATCAATTCACCAAAACCAAACTAGAGCTTTCATAGTGGCATTCCTAGAAACCTTGACGTTGTGGCACCCGGTGTAGTGGTATGTGCCGGCCGACTTCGGCGGTGCCGCGCACCCTGCGCATGAACGAGCAGGTTGCCCGCAGGCTGGCAAGGTCATCCATGGGGGCATATGACTATTCATCAATGTGGCTAGCGATGTCCACAGCCAACTCCATCAGGAGTCGATCCATCACGACATAGCCGAGGAAGAAGTAGACTCGAAGCACACGAGACGAATGATGATGGATGAGGCATTGGACCACAGTACGAATGCGTGACTACGATGAGGCAGAGAGCGTTGGGGCAATAGGGTTGGCAATTTATGTAGGCGGAGACTCCACGTTCTTGAAGGATCATGTATACCGTGTAAACATGTCTCGGGGAAGTGAATCGTCCAATGCGATGGTTCTTTCTCGAGGAACCAAACGGTGCCTCGCTCAAGTTCCAGGCGTCCATGTAAACATGTCGTGGGAAAGTGAATCGTAGCAAATCTTGTTCCCTTGTTCTCTCCTATTTAGGTGCTCCATACTCGATTGGGGGTGCTTTAGGTTTGCGAGGTGCCCGTTCAGGGGTTCCATGTTCCCTTGTTCTTGGAAAATTAGCAGAGGAGTAAACAAATTTCCATTCGATGTATGTCACGTTGCATGGTGCACTAAAGTCCAGCCCGTGTTGTTTCTCAGCAGCCGGACAATCCTATGCATCGACCTAGATTTAAAAACAGGGCCCAAACTTCAAATTATAAATGACACAGTAACAAACATCACAGGAAAATGAGGAAAAATGAGACATGCTCGTATGAACTCGTCGCTGCATGGTTCTTGCAAGTTCAACAAATTTTATCTAATACTTGCAAGTAAGAGGAGAGCAGTGCAATCCCACTACTCAATGTCATCCAACTACTACCAATACATACTAGTTCTAACTACATACGATTAACGTGACTTCATACTTGAGAAAAGGAGTTTTTGACCACCATGACATGCTTGAGACTTGAATCCCTGGTGTGGTTCTCTTTCAGATCTATAGAATGGTAAACATGCATAATAGAATTCATTCGATCAAGTCTCGCGTCGATGTAATGCCTAACGGAGGAGCCACACAACTATTCAAATTATACAGCACATGCAAGAAAGTCCGAGCATTGTAAATCTGACCAGGCCGGACACATCTCATGTTCTACTAGAATATTCCCAACATGTCTAGTAAACTATTTGACCAACCCCTGGAATCTAGGATGGCATTTACTGGAAGTCGTCTAAGGTCCTCTACATTTGAAGTGATTCACTTCAAATTCCATCTCGTAACTGTCCCTCCGTTCATCCCGTAGCTATTTAACACTGAGTTCCATTTAAATCGTCCTTGCTCCAACTCCAAACCAATTCAAATCATAGCTACAAACTAAGCCGCTAGACCCATAGAGTAGCCATCGCCATGAGCTCCGCTAGAGATCCTGCTGCCCAGTTTTCCACTTTCAAACACCGCGTCAAGTGTAGAACAACATCGAAGAACATCTTCACCATCAAGGATTGAAAGCTCTAGTTTAGTTTTGGTGAATTGATGAAACCCTAAGTGCTAACCTAGTTTATCAAGTGATCATGATATAGGTAGCACATTCCAAGTGGTGAAGCAAATGAAGATCATGACATGATGATGGTGATGCCATGGTGATGATCAAGCGCTTGGACTTGAAAAGAAGAAAGAGAAAAACAAAAGGCTCAAGGCAAAGGTATAAATAGTAGGAGCTATTTTGTTTTGGTGATCAAGACACTTAGAGAGTGTGATCACATTTAGGTTTGATAGCTGTACTATTAAAAGGGGTGAAACTCATATCGAAATGTGGTTATCAAAGTGCCACTAGATGCTCTAACTCATTGCATATGCATTTAGGATCTAGTGGAGTGCTAACACCCTTGAAAATATTTGTGAAAAGATGCTAACACATGTGCACAAGGTGATACACTTGGTGGTTGGCACATTTGAGCAAGGGTAGGAAACTTCACCGGCGCCCTAGACAGAAAAGACGGAGGTCACTGTAAGTGACCGGACGCTGGCCTCGGTTGGACCGGCGCGTCAGGTCAGGTGAAGCACAAAGACGCTGGTGTCGGTCTCTAACCGGACACTGGGTCACTTAGTGACCGGACGCTGAAGGGCTACGTCCGGTCCTGCTGATGTGGCAGCGCATAGGGGAGTCACCGTGTGACCAGATGCTTGGTGTGTCCGATCGAGCATGACAGGACGCGTTCAGTCGTGAAAAGTCGTCTCTAGATGCTTACTGGAAACGACCGGACGATGGGGTTCAGTGTCCGGTCACTTTGAGCTGCAACGTCTGGTCGTCTCTTGACCGTTGAGATTGGATGAATAACATTTGAAGATAGGGGACACGTGGCACGCATCGCATGAACGGACGCTGAGGTCCAGCGTCCGGTCAATATGACTGGAGCGTTCGGTCACCCCGTGTTGTGCCTAGTGAAGGGGTACAATGGCTCTATTTTGTGGAGGCTTCTATTTAAGCCCCATGGCCGATTCAAGCTCACTCTCTTGGCCATTTGCATTGACATAGCAACCTTGTGAGCTCAGCCAAAGCCCTCCCACTCATCTCCATCACAGATTCAACATCTTTATGAGATTGGGAGAGAATCCAAGTGCATTGCTTGAGTGTTTGCATCTAGAGGCACTTGGTGTTCGTGTTTCGCTGTGGGATTCGCTTGTTACTCTTGGTGGCTACCGCCACCTAGACGGCTTGGAGAAGCGAGGATCATCGAGCGGAGGGTGGTGATTGTCTCCGGCTCTGATCGTGGTGATTGTGAGGGGTTCTTGACCTTTCCCCGGCGGAGAGCCAAAAGGTACTCTAGTGGATTGCTCATGGCTTGTGTGATCCTCATCTTGTGTTGATTGTGCGGCACCCTATTGAGGGTTTGGCGTGTGATGCCAATTAGCGCGTGAACCTCAAGTGAGTGAATCACCACAACGAGGAGTAGCTTGCGGGCAAGCAAGTGAACCTCGGTAAAAAATCATTGTGTTCATCATTTGATTCCGAGGTGATTGGTCTTCATTGATATTGATTCTTGTGATTGATTAGTTCACTCCTCTACATAGCGGTATAAACAAATTTCTCACTCTCTTTACATTACCGCAAACTAGTTGTCAAGCTCTTTAGTGTAGCTAGTTGTGAGAGCTTGTTAGTTTGGTTAGTGTGGCTCTTTAGTTAGCCTTTGAGAGCACACTAACTTAGTGTAGTGACATAGCTATTGTGTGGATAGAATCTATATACACTAGAATTGTTGTAGGTGGCTTGCAATATAAGTAGGCTAGCGCAACACTTGCTTCGCCTCATAATTGTCTAACCGGTTTGTTAAGTGTTGTTGTACAAATTTTATTAGGCTATTCACCCCCCTCTAGCCATTAGGACCTTTCAAGTGGTATCAGAGCCGAGGTCACCAAGATTTGAGGTTTAACAACCTTCGGTGTAAAAATAGCTCAAATCAACAACACCAAGAAGCCACCCCAATTTGATGGCACAAATTATCCTTATTGGAAGTCAAAGATGACCACACATATCAAGTCAATCAATAGAAAGGTGTGGAAGGTGGTAGAAACCAAAATTGAGATTGATGATCCAGAGAATCCCACCACGGCCGAATAAGCGCTTCTCCAAAACAATGACATTGCTCTAAGTGCTATTCATGATGCAATTGATGAGAGAACATCTGAGCAAATCAAGAATATTGAGATGGCTCATGAGGCTTGGAAGAAGTTGGAAGAATCATTTGAGGGCACTCAAGCCGTGAAGGGTGCAAAGGCATATATTCTCAAAGAGAAGTTTGCAAGCTTTAAGATGAAGGAGGATGAGAGTGTGCCAGAGATGTTCCATAGGCTTCAAGTGCTTGTTAATGATCTCAAAGCACTTGGAGAAGAGGTGAAGGACAAGGACTTCTCCCACAAGTTCTTGAGATGTTTGCCTTCAAGATTTGGCACATTGGTCACTATTCTAGTGAGGAGTGGTTTGGACACCATGACACCAAACCAGTGTTGGGTGATATAATGACCGATGATACATATAGAGATGATGATGAGAAGGAAGAAAAGAAGGACAAGAAAGATGAGAAGAAGGATGTGAAGAAGAAAAGTGTGGCATTCAAGGCCACATCATCCAAGGGCAAGGCAAAGCAAGATACATCAAGTGAAGATGATGGTTCATGGGATGATGATGATGATGAGAAGATGACTCTCTTTGTCAAGAAATTTGGCAAGTTCATGATGAAGAAAGGGTACCGTGCTAGAAGAAAGAAAACTTCATCCAAGAACAAAGAAGAATCAAGAAGGTGCTTCAAGTGTGGAAGCAAAGATCATCTTGTTACTTAATGTCCATACAATAGCGACAATGATGATGACAACAAGAAGAACAAGAAGAAGGACAAGAAGGAAAAGAAAGAGAAGAAGGACAAGATGACCTTCAAGAAGAAGAAGGGTGGTTCATATGTGGTCACTTGGGATAGTGATGCTTCCTCAAGTGATGATGATGATAGTGATGATGACAAGACCACCAAGAAGAAGGCACTTGCAAGCATTGCTATCAATGAGAAGCCTTCTCTCTTCGACACTCCATCATGCTTCATGGCTAAGGCCACTAAGGTACAAACTTGTGATGATGGAAGTGATGATGAACATGATAATGAAAATGATAGTGATAGTAATGATGATGAACCTACTAAAGATGAATTATATGACACGCTAGAAGATGCTAAAGAACACTTTGACATTAAGAGAAGAGAATGCAAGAGCTTGAATAAGGAGGTAAAAGCCCTTAAACAAGCCCTTGATGAGCTCAAAGCAACTCATGAGAGGATAGAGGAAGCCCATGAGAAGCTTGGCAAGGCTCACAAAAAGCTTGAAAAGGCTCATTCCTCTTTGCTTGATGAGCAAAATAAAAAGAAGCATGTTGAAACTTGCAATGTAGGCTTAACTTGTGATATAATTGAAGAATCATTATCTATGCCTATCATTGTTCCTCCCGCTAACCCTTCTTATAGTACTTCTACTTCCACCTCATCTAGTAGTGATGGTTTCACTTGTGATGCCTCACTAATGGTTGAGAATGAGAACCTCAAGAAGGAGGTCAATAAGCTCACTCACACCTTGGCTATGGCCTATGGTGGTGAGGACCGCTTGCTTATGTGCTTGGGTAGCCAAAGAGCTTCTCTCTACAAAGAGAGATTGGGCTATACCCCCAAGAAAGGCAAGGCGGCCTTTGCTCCTCACAAGACTAGTTTTATGAAGAACAATGGTCGGTTTTGCGCTAGTTGCAAGCAAGTTGGTCATGTAGAGCATGAATGCAAGAACAAAAGCAAAAATGCTAATGTATCCTCAATTAAGATTGATTCTTTCTATGTGCTTACTAAGGGTACAAATGGTGTGAAGGCTAAGTTCATTGGTAAACCATGGATGGGCTCAAAGAAGAAAGCCATTTGGGTGCTAAAGAGCTTGGTGACTAACCTTCAAGGACCCAAGCAAGTTTGGGTACCTAAAAAGAATTGATCTTCTTTTGTAGGTCAATTACAAAGCCGAAGGAAGGCATTGGGTTCTTGATAGTGGGTGTACTCAACAAATGACCGGTGATGCAAGAATGTTTAACTCAATCAACACCAATGGCAATGATGGTTATGATAGTATCACATTTGGTGACAATGGCAAAGGCAAGATCAAAGGGCTTGGTAAGATTGCAATATCGAATGACATGAGCATTTCCAATGTGTTGCTAGTAGAGAACTTGAACTTCAATTTGTTATCCATGGCTCAATTGTGTGATCTTGGATTCAAATGCATATTTGGGGTAGATGATGTAGAGATCATAAGTGTAGATGGCTCTAACTTGATCTTCAAAGGCTTTAGATATGAGAATCTATACTTGGTTGATTTCAATGCTAGTGAAGCTAAATTATATACATGCTTGTTCACTAAGTCTAGCATGGGTTGGTTATGGCATAGAAGTCTTGGTCATGTTGGAATGAAACAATTAAATAGATTGGTTAAGCATGACTTGGTTAGAGGCTTGAAAGATGTTGTGTTTGAAAAGGATAAGCTTTGTAGCTCTTGTCAAGCTGGAAAACAAGTTGGAAACACCCATTCCAAGAAAAGCATGATGAGCACTAGTAAAGCATTTGAGTTATTGCACATGGATTTGTTTGGGCCAACACAATACACTAGCATTGGTGGAAATAAATATGGCTTTGTGATTGTGGATGATTATACTAGATACACATGGGTATTCTTTCTAGTGGACAAGAGTGATGTGTTTGCAACATTCAAATCATTTGTCAAGGGCATTCACAATGAGTTTGAAACAACCATTAAGAGAGTTAGAAGTGACAATGGTAGTGAGTTCAAGAACACTAGAATTGATGAGTTGTGTGATGAATTTGGAATTAGACATCAATTCTCGACAAAATACAATGGCTCTATTTCGTGGGGGTTTCTATTTAAGCCCCATGGTTGGCTCAAGCTCACTCTCTTGGCCATTTGCATTGACATAGCAACCTTGTGAGCTCAGCCAAAGCCCTCCCACTTATCTCCATCATAGATTCAACATCTTTGTGAGATTGGGAGAGAATCCAAGTGCATTGCTTGAGTGTTTGCATCTAGAGGCACTTGGTGTTCGTGTTTCGCTGCGGGATTCGCTTGTTACTCTTGGTGGCTGCCGCCACCTAGACGGCTTGGAGCAGCGAGGATCATCGAGCGAAGGGTGATGATTGTCTCCGGCTCTAATCATGGTGATTGTGAGGGGTTCTTGACCTTTCCCTGGCGGAGAGCCAAAAGGTACTCTAGTGGATTGCTCATGGCTTGTGTGATCCTCATCTTGTGTTGGTTGTGCGGCACCCTATTGAGGGTTTGGCGTGTGATGCCAATTAGCACGTGAACCTGAAGTGAGTGAATCACCACAACGAGGAGTAGCTTGCCGGCAAGCAAGTGAACCTTGGTAAAAAATCATTGTGTTCATCATTTGATTCTGAGGTGATTGGTCTTCATTGATATTGATTCTTGTGATTGATTGGTTCACTCCTCTACACGGAGGTATAAACAAATTGCTCACTCTCTTTACATTACCGTAAACTAGTTGTCAAGCTCTTTAGTGTAGCTAGCTATGAGAGCTTGTTAGTTTGGTTAGTGTGGCTCTTTAGTTAGCCTTTGAGAGCACACTAACTTAGTGTAGTGGCATAGCTATTGTGTGGATAGAATCTATATACACTAGAATTGTGGTAGGTGGCTTGCAATATAAGTAGGCTAGCGCAACACTTGCTTTGCCTCATAATTGTCTAACCAGTTTGTTAAGTGTTGTTGTAGAAATTTTATTAGGCTATTCACCCCCCCTCTAGCCATTAAGACCTTTCAAGGATCCATCTGGCAGGAGCGTCCTTGAAGCATCATTCTCTGTGACCCTAGAAAGCACGATGATCAAGACCCTCAAAGCTAGATGTCACTGGCCGTCGGTGTACCTCCTATACAAAAGAGGTAGCGCCACCAGGATCTTGAAGGCGAATCAAGTTGTGGGCATCCTCGGCAACCAGGAAGGTGTCCGTGATGTGTTCCGTGGCTTGATGAGTACATTCACGCGGCTACAGCAACTCAATCTCACCAACGAGCAGTGGGAGGACATCCTTCCTGAGCCCAAGGTTCCTGATCTCGAGGCCCTGGCGCATGAGGCCTGCCGAGATGGCTGCATCGCCCACGCCATGCTTGAGCTTTCGATCAATGAATAGTTGAAGTTCATTGTGTCTGAGGCGCTCTTGATGCTCTGCGTGGAGGCGGAGGCAGAGGTGGTGCCAGCGGGCTGTCGGGACTGCAGCATCTGCTTGGAGGATGAAACATCTAATCATGTGGCAGCCCATGCTGTGGAAATGCCCGGCTACAGCCACGCATTCCACCACAAGTGCATCACCAAGTGGTTCGGCTGGAGATCCACCTGCCCGATGTGCCGACGAGATTTGTCTATGTATCTTGACTCGACAGTGCATAGATTCCTCTCGCACTTCATCGAAGAGGATTTTTGATTAAGCTCATTGTTTTATGTTATATAAAATACTTATTACGCATCATACTCCTCTATATATATTTGGTCAAAATTTAGAATCTTTGAGTAAATCTCCGCTCCGTCGTTCTAACCGCCACGATCTTGTCCGTAACTCCGCTTGTTTTATTTCCTACCTTCCTGGAGCTCTCCCATTCCCTCTGCAGATCTAAACTACGTGGAACATGCAATTTCCTTCTCGTACATGTGCTCAACACATAAAATACATGACTTCGTGCCATCAGGCCAGACACCCAAGGCAACAAAAAAAACAGAAACCAACTGAGGAAACTTCATCCACTATAGCATCTTCACTGTCCGAGGTGTTCAAAAAAAGGTAGGTAGACTTTCTTGCTTTTTTAGTAACATTTCAACACCAATGGCTCTTCTTTTTTGCATTAGATTAAGGCCAGACTTGCTCTTCGATTCAAGGTTCTAGCAAGTTTAACAAAGTTTGACACAGACATGCAAATAACACAACATACTATATTAGCAAGGGTTCCCACTACATGAGCTCAACACATACACTACATGACTTCATGCTATTCCACAGATCAAAGCCAGTCATGGCTACTACTACTACTACTAGTACTACTGATATAGGACAACGAACAATACCCAGAGCACACAAAATCTCAATGTCGTCGAATCGGTTTGGTCTTGTTGAGATAGTTGAGGTCATAAGGACATCCGATCAAGTTGAGACGGTGAACCATCTTGAAAATGACGTAGTCTCCACTGACATCGACACTGTAGTCAGAGAGCTGATGGGCATCTGCAACAGTGCTGCAAAGCACAAAGATTTCTCCAGAATCATGGTCTTTAACAACTCTGATAATGCGTTGTTGTCCAATAACCGCACGAACAACAGCTTCAACCATTAGCCATCGCGTGGCTCGGTCATGTACATGACGCCCCCAAGTCACAAGCAACATGTTTTGTTCTCCTAGCTCCACACCTAGTTGTGAATGCGATAGGAAAGCTGGACATAAGAAGGAATCGAGAAAAGGAGCTTTTGACCACCATGACACGCTTGAGACGTGAATGGCTGGTGCGGTTGTGATGGTTCTTTTCTATATATTTTTTACTCCAATCCAAGCAGTCACAACAGTCGAGGGATAGACTAGTTGCTACAATATTCAAAACTGATGACCCTTTATAATGTGTCCTATGAGATCAAATATACAGTTGCTGGACTTTCTTGCGTCTGCAGTAAAATTCAACAGCTATGTCTCATCCATTATGCATTAGATCTAAGGCGATACTTGTTGAGATGAACTCCTCGATGCATGGTTCTTGCAAGTTCAACAAATTTTATCGAAGACTACTGATATGTGTTTGGTTCTTGCAAGATCAAAGTCACTCATGACTACTAGTACTACTGATATGTGCTTGCTTCAACAAACCAAGGCACAAAGCAACCCTTGCACGGTTGCGATGAGTGAATTGAATGTATGAGGAAAACCTATGCAGTTATTTCACTCTAAGCATTCACAGCAGTCGAGGGGTAGACTAAAGAGTGAAGATGAGTTGCTCTTGCTTCTATAAGCAATTTCTCTTGCTTGGTTTTACAGAGCAGCTCTAGCTAGAGATGACTACATGGTTTCAGAGGTCCTGATCATCTGCACTCGCTCGACTGTGGCTAAAGATACCACTTCAAATCCAACTACCTTACTAGTACTTCATGTATGCAGCCACAACCGGTGCAACTGTTCTTTGTAGCACAGCCAATCTGGCAAAAGTTCTAGTCATAGCTCAGTAGCAGAGTAAAATGTCTGGGCTGGTCAAATTTACATGACTCGGACTATGAGGTGTGCATACGATTTACAAAAAATAGGTAAACGTAATTTCATCAATACTATACTTGTCTATATATATTTGGTCAATAGAGTTTAACCCACCTAATGCAAAGTTCAACAAAAGTCCATTTACATGGATATTATTACAACAAAAACTAAAGAACATCACAATTGTCTCCAGTGAACATTAAAAACACAAATCAGAACATCAGTGTTATGAGATACTAAATGTTAACATCATCTGACCATGTTGCTACTGCTCAGTTGAGAGGGACTGCACAAACTCCACCAATCTCTGGATCATTCGGACGGATTGTAAGATAACGGATATGATGAGAAAATACTTCTGCACCACGGAACTCATAGCGGTATGAAAGCAAAGTCTGGAGATCTGCATTTGAATGAACCACAACAAACACATAGGGTCCTAGATGATCCTCAGCAAGACGGTAGTTTCGATGGCCAAGAACTTGATGAACAACTACAGAAGACCTACTGTAAAAGTTAGAATGCACTGCAAGCACTACAACCCTTGTTTGTAGGCCATGGCGAACATGAAGCTCGTGGAAGACATAGCGATACACAGGCATTTCTCAAGAATGATCATAGTTATCCATGATCTATGCAAAAAAGAAAACAATATGCAGAAAAAAACAAAGAACAAAGATGCCCAGTAGTAAGGAGGAGGGAAAAAGCTTTTGGGATGGAACTAAAGCAGGAGCTCTGGAGAGCCTTCCTCTCACCCCTTGTCTCTGTTGTTATATAGTTCATGGGTCATGGACCACCCCATGACCCACGCATGCGCGGCTGTGCACCCACGACCCCACATATACGGCACAAGAGTTGACACGATCTATATTTTGTTGTTTCATCAAAATTATGATCCAACCTATCAAGATTTCTTTAGTATCGGACTGTCTTAGGCCCTATTTGGATGGACTGCGACTAGTTAGCCATGGCTAAAAAAGAGCCAACTAAGAATCAGCCAATTAGTTGTGTTATTAGTCCATACATGTTTGTATACTCAACTAATTGTTGGGTTCTATAGATTAGAACTAGTTGTTAGACCCTGGCTGTTGGGTTCTATGGACTACTTGGATGGCCCCTGTATTTCGTAGTGATCCAGATCGTCTATATTTTGTAGGGTCGGACTGTCTTAGGGTCTAGAAAATTTCAACATCTATACACCCATGTCCTCCGATCAAAAAGGGCAAACACCGTTAGTATAACCAGTTACCAAATGACCAAAGGACCTGAGCTACACAACGCTCAACAGAGTTTAACCGACCTAATACAAAGTTCAATAAAAGTTAACACAGACATGCATGCAAATAAGACTTCACATACGGTCATCCCATAGACCAAGCCTAGTCATGACTTGTACTACTGATATGTCCCATAGATCAAGGGTCGAGGCGGGCGTGCAGGATGTTGTCGTCCACATTCACCTTCGCTAAGACGGCGTTGGCAATCGGCTCGAGGCTTAGGAACAACGGGGACATACTCGAGTGATGGAAAGCACAGCACCGACTGCAACTCTAGCGAGGAGGAGGATGATCCGGAGTACTAGTGAGTCAACGAATCGCAAGAGCGCTAGCCAGGAGGAGGATGCTTTAATTTTTTTCTCTTCTCTAGAAACTCCAAGCACCCTAGAATCCATAACTACTTTTTCTAGGGTGGGAAATCCATGGGGATATCATTTGAATAAACCATTTAGTTTTTTGGAGGGTTTTTCATCCCTGGGCGTGCCTTCCCCTTGCTTCCTAATTATAGGCCTTAGTTCAAACAGCCGCAGATGCAGTCACACACACAAAAAAAATCGCCAGTTGAAGCGCAATAAGCTGCAGCAAGCAGGTTTATTTTTTCTTTTTTTGGTAATCTTTAGATGTCAAATCCATGGATCTTTTAATTGTTTATTATCATCCTCTTTTAGTTTTATGTTTATTTATATTATGAAAAAACCAAAAAGCAACAACAAAGGCCACCCAAAATTTCGGTCTCTGCTGAGCAGACGGGGTGGTCTACCCACCCGACAATTTGATTTCACACCACGCCGAGCAGTCCCGGCAACACGCATCAAAAATTAGATGTCTCTCTTTTGCCCTCCGCATAGAAAATAGGTTTACCACGCCATCAATTTCAGACAAGGGCATTTGTGGTAATGTGATGGCCACATAAAAGCACAAAGAGTCGCCATCTCTGCCTCCATCTCCATTCTCCAGCCGCACCGTCTCTCCTCCAGCTCCAAATCCTAGTCCCATGGCCTACCTTTTCACTCTCCAGCCGCCCCCTCTACCACCCCGCGCCGGACCCTAGGCGCCATTGGAACAGCAGCTCGACTCCCTCTCCACTCTCCAGCCGCATCCTCTCTCATACATTTCTGAACCCTAGCTGAAGTCGGATCCCCTTTGATTCATCGACAGCAGGTCGATCAGCTAACGATGGAAGGACTTCCTTGATGACGGTACAAGCTAGATCCAGATCCCCTACCTAGGTCAGCACCTATCATGACTGACCGAATCTAATCCCTAGCCGGAGCCAGATTTGGTACCCTTCGTCAACGCCAGCCACACTAGCTCCGCGACCACGATGATAGGACGGTGGTGCCAATGACAAAGCAAAGCTAGGGAACATGGAGGAAGAAGTACCCAAATTCCTTTTATGATGTGTGCTCTACTCTAGTGGCTGAACCAAGGATATGTAGATAGCGATGGGGTTACATATTTTCTATAGTTGAGTGTAGCTGACATGTGCTTTATTGGATTAATGACTTCCGTATAAGCCGTAGTTACTAGTTAGGTGCTTATTTGCATACTCTTGCTCTGCTGTGTTGACATTCTGTAAAAGCTTTAGTTAAAAAAATACCTTTTGTAATCTAGATAAACAACCACTAACTGCTTATGAACGAGCACGGAATGCACAAATCGCAAGGAAACATAGAAAGATGGAAGAACTTGGAATACGACGTGTGGGCCCAAAACCTATGTCTCCCAAGGCAAAAAAAAAAGTCAACCACAAAGGGTAGACACGGTGAAGATTTAGAATATATCCCTGAACCAGGGGAGGTAGTTGAGGGATATGATGATACAGATGAAACAGATTCAGATTTAGAAGATGAGCCAGTGCCCCTATCAATTGATGAGGTGCTTGTTCTATCTTATATTTAGTTTAGAGGGGGAGGTGGACTGGGGGGGTAGGTAGTCATGCAATGCTTTACTGTTTGGATATCAATGGAATTTGTACATGCTTGCTGCTTAAGTTTGTATCTCTAATTTTAGTGTCTGGGTCGAAGAAGCCATAGAGGAGGCTCCGCTAGCAGGACAAAAGGCAACGCTGCCATGAGTCCTGGGTGAAGGCTCTCCAAGCAAGTGAGGTCAATACCACCAGAAGAGGCTGCTCATGGATTTTGTACTCGGAGGTCTTCCGCTGGCAAAAGAGTGGAGGTTGAGCGGGTGAACATAATTCTCCATCACGAACGACACTCGGACCCAGGGATCAATTCCAAGTTCATCAATTGACTGGAGACATTGGTCGAGACGGCACCCTACCTAGCCCTGAGAGAGACTCCTCATGGCTAGATGATGATAGCCCTGCTGAAGAGGAGCCCTCTCAGCAAACTCCTGTCTCCCCCCACCCGTAGAACGATGAAAGTTGCCTAGGTTAGTATTACCTTACAGATGTCTATCAATCAATTTGCACTAGCTATTTAATATCCATGTAAATTTTCTAACAATCTGAATGTATGAAAACTATGTAGTACCATTGCCGGGAAGAGTGAGGAAGCCGATGCCTCGAACTTGTGGAATTATGCTTGACAAAATGAGCAAATCACTAGGAGGAGCGAGGATACACATCTCTGTTGCCGAGGGGAACAGAAGGCCACATGATCTAGTGCAAGCTACCAAGTTTGCCTCAAAGGAAGGTATATTAGTCAGGAAGGATGTACCAATTTTGATGCATTGGAAAGAATACAAGGGCGAGAAGCCCGACGCCGTCTATTGCACAAGATTTGTGGAAAGGCTAAATGTATGTATGGGTATCCCCGCTTGACATTCAACTCTGCTTTGAGCAACTTTAATAGATTTACTTTTTATTCACACTACTGTGTGCAGGGAAGGCTGCGTGTTAACGGTGCTCACTCACCAACAAAAAAAGCTTGCCGGAATGTAATGCGGTCTATGGTACGGTAGGAACGCTACAGGTTGAAGAGAACATACTTCAATGGCGTCCCTACTAATCAGATCCGTATGACCTCTCTTGTCTCGTCCATGAATGATGCACAGTGGTGTGAACTTGTCAAGATTTGGTCTAGTGCTAAGAACAAGGTGTGTGAATCCATCGATTTCCTATCTAGTCTTGCTATGGTCTACTTGTGCTGCAGTCTAACACAAATGAAGCTATAGGAAACATCTAAGAAGAACAAGCGAAATCGTGCAAAAGTGAAGTACCACCAGGCTACAGGATCTCACTCCTATGTTGTCCAGATGCAAAAATTTATAAGTGATGGTTGTGTTTTATTGTTACTCTTGCCTTTGTATAAATATAAACCGAAACTCATGTGCAATGTGAATAGAAGGAAGCGCCCACCAGCGTGGCAGCCCCCTACCACGCATGCCAAAACAGTTCTATGACGATCTATTTTTCATCACAGATCAAGACACTTCTATGATGATTTTGTCAGATTCGTCATAGATATGCAAGAGTGATGCGACTTCTATGACGAACCGGTTTTCGTCTTAAAACTGTAATTATGACAAATTTGGCTCTTTCAGTGATGAAATCTATTCGTCATAGAAGTGGATATTTCTAGTAGTGATATGAGCCCGACTGTAAGACGTCGCAGTCTATGAGACTTGGGTGATATCTAGTAAGCTCATGTAGAGACCAGGGAGTATGATGTATATGCTACACCCGCGAGGAAGGCTACTGTCAGTCAGGTACTAATTTGACTTTGGGTGAAACTCGTTCACACAAACTTGCAATTCAAGGCATAGTCCATTGCTCAAGTTGTGGATGGGTGTAGCTTGAAGCTCTAGGCGGAAGTTCAACTTAGCAATCTGTGCTGAAACACTAGGATATCAAACAGTAATAGGAACAGACAAATGTCTAAATGAACATTTGAGATCTGGTGGGGGATTGTTAGAATATATGGGCTTCGCCCAATAAAAATTTATAAATTCCTAGAGAAATCTCAAAGGCCCATTCATGTGTGCAAAGAGTGGGAGTGGAAATTCTTTAGTCCCACCTTTGCTTGTGGAAGTGGAGGTAGCCATGCTTAAATATGGAAGTCCTCTCCACTTCCTCAATGCAAGTCTAGTGTGAGGAAGAGAAATGAAGGCCTTTTTGTCGAAGTGGAATCGTAGAACAAAAAACGCGCTCGCTCGCCTCGCCGAGGTGGGGCGAAGGGCGCGGGTACGCGGCACTAGAGTGAATGATCCGCCAAAATCTAGCTCCTCACCTTGCGGGGACGCGGTCACTTTTTTCAGTTTTAGTTTTGGGTTACTTGGCCTTTAAGTTTGTAGGTAGGAGCCCTACACGGTTTAGATCGTGATTATGACATGAGATTGGGTTGAACAGGCCTATATAGGCACGCCAAAACACATCTAATTGTGCTATGGTTTTTTTCTTGTCTCGCTACAGCGCCGCCACCATAGCTTCTCCATCCCGAGCACCTGCGTGCACCGACGGTCAGGAGAGCAGGTCTTCAGAATGCTCGTCCTTGCGATCCTGCGCTGGGAGAGGACGAATAAGGTTTTTGGAAGCACTCTTCGTGCGACTGCTCCCAACTGCGCAGGCAGTGCCGGTTCGTGTTACAAACTGACAGTGTTGAGTAAAACAACACTGCAGGTTCATCACCCAAGCCGGCACTGCAGGTTCATCACCCAAGCCGGCACTGTTAAACACTGTCATCGCCCAAGTCGGCAGTGTTAAGTCGAACAACACCGCCGGTTCGTCACCAAAGCCGGCAGTGTTGTTACTGTGATCACAGCCGGTCCGTGGATGCAACCGGCAATGTTTGTTTGGGCAACATTGCCGGCTCAGTGCTTCAGCCGGTAGTGCTACGCCTATCAATTTTCCTTCTTTAGTGAAATGGTGAAGAAAGCCCTTGCTAACTCACTTTAGCACGTACTTATAAACCAGCTTTAATACAAGATGATATACTTGACTCCTCGTTATTATAATGCTTGGGATAAAATACAATTTTTATTCTACAGGTGCCGAAAAAAATATAGGCAATACACAAAGATCACATAGAAAGTATGTAGTTCACCAACTTGTCAATGGCGATCTGAGCAGTCCCACCATCTTTCAAACATTCTCCGACTTTCTTCTTAAGCTCCTTAGCTCTTCCCCTCATCTCCCCTCCCTCCCTTTCCTTCATGAGCTTCCTAATGGCCTTCTCTATGTTTCCTCTTTCAAGCTCACCTTCTAGCTCCAACCCTACACCCCATGTGTTCACCACATACCTCGTGTTCGTCGTCTGATCTGCAAATTGAGGCCTGCACATCATTGGAACACCCTCACAGATACTCTCCAACGTTGAGTTCCATCCGTTGAGTCCAAAATCCACCGACCGCAGGGTGCGCCAGCACCTCCTGCTGCGGCGCCCATCGAATCACCTTGCCCCTGCTATGAACTGCAGCCTCAAAGCCATTCGGAAAATCTGGACAATCCATACCCCGTACCAAGTCTGGCCGAACCACCCATAGAAAAGGATGGCCACTGTTGGCCAAACCCCAAGCCACCTCCAAGAACTCATTGGAGTCCAGTGAAGCCAGGTTTCCATAGCTCACATACAACACCGATTCTGGGTGATGCTGGTCGAGCCACTCAATGCAACTGAAGTCTTGGTCCAACAAACTACTCCCTATGCTCTTAGAGGATAGCTTGTGGAGAGGACCAGCTGCGAGTACAAGAGGTATGTTGAGCTCTTCACGGATCCTCTGTACCTCGGCTATTTCGAGAGCATCAAATGTATCCATCAGTAGACCAGAGGACTTCTTCACTGCTTCAACGCCTCGAGCAAGTGTTCTTTTCATTACTTCTTGGTGGCTCAGGGGTGTATAGAAGAGGTCCCTTACCCGCAGCGGCGGCAGCTCCTTCACCGGCATATCGAGTTTCGTCTCTATACAAGAGCATGCATATAGTTAAAACACACTTCGTACTATAGTCTATTAGTGCACAACAATTCGTTTAATCATGGGGCAATGCAGGGGCGGAGCAGTGGAACTCCCTGTGGAGCACCCATAAATTTTTAGGCAAAGTTCTATAGTGTAGGGGGGCTGAGACTTAAGATCGAACAACAGTGTTGTTTAGCCCCCCTGAAATATTTCCTGGATCTGCCGCTGGGGCAATGGTGTTCTTGCTTGCGGTGTGAAGACCAATTGTGATGTTATCCTCACTTTCTTTTTAGTCTGTGATTTAGCCCTTTCTTTTACATCCCGAACGAATCGTTTGCCCCTAGTTTAACTTTGATAGTTGGAGTTGGAATAAAGGAATTAAAACAGAGAAAACATTCAAAGAATTGGTAAAATAATATGGGTGGTCTTGTACTTTTTATTCGTGCACTTGCAGACATTTCAAATTAAATGTTTGCAAAAAAAATGCTCAAATTTTAAATGTATGCAAATTTGGTTGTCAAAATTTTTAGTATCTATCAAAATGCTCTAAATGTTAAAATAGGGGCAAAACGACATATAGTATTCATAAAAATAGGAGCAACTGTGATGAGCAAACTATATAGCTAAGTTTACACCGTTAAGTACTTGTAACAGAGAATAGAGGAAAACAACGCCTCCAGTTTTAAAAAAAAAGCAGAGGCAAAATTGAGGATGGCAACAAGACGGATTGAGATCTCTGGATCCGCCACAAACCTGCAACATTTTGGGTATCAAACCTGAAAATCCATGGGCGAAAACTAGGCCGTGAAACCGAAACCCGCGGACCCAAAATCACGGATATCCGCCCCAAACCCACCCACCGCCATCCTTAGGCAAAATCACAAGGTTATTAGAAAAATAAGGGTAAAATTATAATTGGGCTTGAAAACAGGAGAAAAAAACGCAAGAGCCCCTTTAATCATTAGAATTTTGGCTCAAAAACCAACTTTACAAGTTAAATTTGTTTAATGCTAGGCAAATTTCATTTTAAAAGTTTGTTGTGTACAATGGAAAGATTCCAGTACTGATCAGTGTTAAGAGATTGGGAGATATATAGCACAAAAATATGTGCGTTAAGTTTCCAAAATAATTATCAGAATCCAAAAGCAAAAGCAAACTTCATTGTGCAGACGTAAATTGTCACCTTGGTGAGGCAGATAGCCTTTTTCATGAAGCATGGGATAGGCAAGCAAGCAACGGAAGCAGGCGGCGCTCCCGGTGCTGAGCACCAGCGTCGGGAGGCCCAGTGCCGCGGCAGCCTT
Source organism: Miscanthus floridulus (assembly GCF_019320115.1). Classification (NCBI taxonomy): domain Eukaryota; kingdom Viridiplantae; phylum Streptophyta; class Magnoliopsida; order Poales; family Poaceae; genus Miscanthus; species Miscanthus floridulus. Next base: position 34,310,832 of record NC_089582.1, on the reverse strand, counting down.
TGGCACGGCTAGGAGGTTACCGTCGAAGATGATGCACGCGGCCGGGGGCTGCCCCTCGTCGCCGAGCACCGACGCGAGGATGCCGCGGAGGCCCGCCGACTCGTCCGCCTCCATGGCGGCGTTCATGGCGTCGAGGACGTCGAGGCCGTTCCCGGACGAGGCGACGTGGTCAGGAACGCCGTCGGGCACGGGCACGAACTGGAACTCCGGGTGCCGCTCAGGGTGCGGCGCGCTCAGACACGTCGCGTGGAGCACGGTGACGGCGAGGCCCCGCGCGTGGAGAACGTCGGCCAGCTGCAGCATCGGGTTGGTGTGGCCCTGGAACGGCACCGGAAACATTAGGACGCGGCGGCGCCGGTGCGTTCCGCCGCCGAGGTCGCCACCCCTGCCGATGCACGGTTCTTGGACAGCGGCCATTATTGCCGTCCCGCTCGCTCGCCGGAGCACTGTCGACGTTGTCGGAGTCGTGGTGGCCGGTGGGTGTCTGGGTGATGTGGTTCTGGAGTGGTTCTGGAGTTTATAGTACCATTTACAAGCGTTGTGGACCGTGGTACTACATCAGATTTTAATTGCCTTTCGTAGTCGTGCTAGGGTGGTGGGTCATGTAGCAGTACCGGTAGGAAAAATGGAAGCCAAGGACACGTACCAGTAATGGTTAGAGTCAGTTATTAGGTTTAAGTCAACTTCTTTAATAGTGCTAACTTTTAACATATAGCTTTTAACATAGATAGTTCCACGTGACATTCTCACATAACCTTGAAATATGTGCTAGAGTTTAGCTCTTGATCAAGAGCTAGCTTTTCTCTCTTCTATATCTATATCTATATACCTAATAATAAAAAGCAAAATTTTAAGCTACTTTTTTCGTCCAGCCCATCTAATTTGGCCTAACCGCCGGCCCACTCGCTCCATCCCCGTTCGTCTTACGGTCTTACCCGCACGTCTGCACCCCCACATGCCTGCTCGCCTTCTCCTCGGACAGCCGCACGCTCCCGCGGCTTGCTACCTTGCTTGCTTGCTCCCCATCCACCACAGCCGGCCGACCACCTCTCCTTCCCTTCCATGACCGCGCGCGTCCGGAGCTCCCTTTTCCCGAGCCGCTCAACCAACCAAGCACCGTCGCAGGGCCGCATTTGTCGCACCGCCGCGAGTACACATTGGTGGGCGGTTCTCCTTCTACCTCTGGTTGCAATAGGGACACCCTAGATGCGCACGTGGTTGGGGCTCCTCAACGCCGATCAGGCCGCCGCCGGCAGGAAATGGACCGAAATCGGGCGCCTATGTTTGGTAGTCCGGGGGAAAGGATGAGAAAAAGAAATAGAAGAGAAGGAAAGGTTCCAGGTGAAAAAGTACAAGAGAGAAATAAAAGGTGGAAGGATCTAAATTGATTTCGAGAAAGTCAGGGATTTCTGATGTAAAAGTGCAGCCGACGTTGGCCTCCTGCTGCTGGGTTGGAATCCGCTGTGTGGGCCTTTTGCGCCAGTGGACTGGGCCGAGTCGTGGCCCAAGTGTAGGCTACTTTTCTTTTTTCTCTTTTTTTATTAAAACTCATAAAATAGCGAAACTAGGGGCGCGAGCGAAACTAGGGGCACGTTTGGAACTACTCCATGAACTTTGATCAACTAACTCTACCATAAAGCAGTTCCACAAAAACCTGGAGTTTGTAGAGCACCCCTTTAGGTGCTCTCACAACTTCATTTTTTTCATTGAACAGAGTGCGTGGAGCTAAACTTGTTTGGCAAAAAAACATGAAGCGGAGCTGAAAAACGTGGAGTGTAGCAGTCCCAAACACCGTCTAATTTTTTAAACTCCTCTTGACTAGACCTACACAATAAACAAATAATATTACATGCTTTAGAATAAAATATTTGGTATAGTTGCAAATCTATGTTCTTCTTTGGTAATCTGATAAAGGATGTTTCCTTAGTCCCTTTGCAGTGAAATTTTTATGGTAGTCTTCTATTGATGTGCAGAATCTATGGTAAAAATTTCATGTACAATAGATGCATATTTACTGAGTTATAGTTTTTATTTTTTGATATGCTTGTTTAATCTATACCTAATATTAAAGAGCAAAACTTCGTCCCTTTTTTCGTCTAGCTCATTCTAATCTGGCCCAACCGTCTGGCCCACTGAGAATTTTATTTTATTTTTTCATTGCAACGTGCGGCATATTTCCTAGTCTATTAAAATATAAGAAAAATATTTAAAGCTGGCTTAAAAGTCGATTGCTGATGCTGCCCTAATCGTTTCAGTCCTATTTTATTAAATATACGGTCGACACGTAGTGTAAAATAATGACATGACACTAGAGCTACTAGTTCAACATGTGTGCTCTATATCACTGTATGGTTTAGTATCTTTTAAGACTATTAGAAGTCTTTGAATCAAGTAGGTTTGGCGGTAGCTGGTGAATTTAATTAGTCTTTAAATAAGGCCCCACGCCGCTTGCATCAAACAGTTCTTCCGCGTATTAGGCCATGTTTAGATTCCACCCAAAATCCAAAATTTTTTAAGATTTTCCGTCACATCAAATCTTGCGGCATATGCATGGAGCATTAAATGTAGGTAAAAAGAATAACTAATTGCACAGTTTGTTCGTAATTGGCAAGACGAATCTTTTAAGCCTAAATAGTCCATAATTGGACAATTTTTGCTAAATACAAATGAAAGTGCTACAGTAGACCAAAGCCAAAAATTTTCGCATCTAAACGGGGCCTTAATCAAAGCATTTGAATCGAGGGAGCGGCTGCAACTAGCTGAATTGAATAACGGATGTGTTTGGTTTTGGGAGTCACCTCATGCATCACGAATGATGTATTATGAGTTCATCCTATGAATTTTGATAAAACTAACTCATTTCTCGTGCATATACTAATTGTTAGCTTGTGAGAAATATAGTGGTGATGGATCAACTCATTTTATTTCGCGAACCAAATATAAAAGTGAGAAGTGAGAAGATAATGGACCACCTATCTCTTAAACCAAACACACCCTACGTCTCCATGGTTCCCTGTATACCTGGAGTAATGAGCGCACACGGCCAACCTTGTCTTAGCTCTGACAATCGTCCGACTGGGTGTAGCTCTGACAATTGCTTGGTGATAATGCTGAATCGAAGCTGTTCCTCGTGCATATACGGAAGCTGAGCCTCGGCCCATCAGACAGCGCAGGCCCAACCCAGCGATAGTTGGTCCTGACTGGGTGTAGCCGAGTAGAGTATAAAGGAGAGGATGAGGGGGAAAGGCGGGTCATGAACCCTGTAACAAACAAATCGAATTCTGCAATCATTCATAGCCCTGTACTTCTTCTTCTTCCCCAAGAAATAGCTAACAACCTGGTATCAGACTAGCCGATCCTCTTCCACCTTCACCGCCCTCTGATTGCTCTGGATTCTGCCGCCGTCGCCGAGCATCCCCACTTCACTCACCGTCAGCACGCGCATGGAGTCATGGACCCCAACTTGAAGATCGTGATCGACAAGCTCGACGACCTCACCAAGCGCTTCGACGATCGCGAGATGCACTGGGAGCGCCGATTCACCGGATTGGAGCGCAACCTCTCCGCTCGTGATGAGTACGTCGACCGCCGCCTCACCGAGTTGGAGTCCCGCGGTTCTGCGCCCATCGACCCCGACATCGCCAATCGTCTCTCGACATTGGAGTCCGTCTGCGTCGACAGCGAAGCCACGATCACCAAGCAATTGGCTGCACTCGAGTCCAACCAAGTGGTCATCACCGACGACGACTACGACGCCCTATCACCGCCTTGGAGACGGTTGCTGTTGACGTGAACGTGTGGCGTCCCTATCTCGAGGGGATCGTCGATGACCTCTGCACCCAAGTTCAGAAGGTGTCACGGAACTTCGACGCGTTGTGTTCGACACATCGTCGCACCAGCCCGGCTTCACGGCACCTTCTGCTCCGGCGGCCGTGGATTCATTTGCTGGCGTCGCCAAATCGCCCAACGGGCACCATGTCGTCTTGACTACATGGGTTCCTGAGTTTGGGTCATCAACACCCACAACTCATGTCCCGGCCAACGGTATGATCAATCCCCACCCTACTCCTTCTATTCGCCTCCTCACCCTGCTCCGATTCAGCAATATCCTCCCGCGCCTAATCTGCAACCTATTCCAATTCCACCTCCTGTCAGACCATTTCCAAACACTCCTATTCCTAATCCGAGTCCTCACCCCATCTAGCCTACAACCCCCTTTCCAAAATGTCGGATTGTTTTGCTTCCTCAATATCCAGCAACGTGATTGCGTAGACAGAATCAGATGGTAGCACACGAGACACAGAGGTTTATATTGGTTTGAGGCGTGGTGCGCGCTAAACCCTACTCCAGTGGTGCGGCTGCTCTTGTATTTGTATGCTCAATTACAAGGGTTGTTGCTCCTAGCTACGAGGTAGATAGAATGGGTGAAAGATTGGATCCCGTGCTCGAGGTCCCTACCCTCCTTTATATAGGCAGGAGAGGTAGGGTTACAGAGAGGGTGATCGGGCTAACAGATTGTGTTCCTAGTTTGTTACATGATATGCGCAACAGATTGATCCTAGCTATCGTCCAGATACGCCCACCTTGGTTTGCCTTGATCTCCACGTTGGTTGATCGTGTCAGCCCTTGCGGGCCTTCTCCTTGACGGTTGTTGGGCCGATAGCTTGGCGGTAGTCATATATACGGACGGTGCAGGTACCCCTGGTCCCTATCTCTGATAGTAGCCCCCGTAGGACTTAATGATAAGCTAGCATGTAACTCAAAGCCCTCGAGACGTCATAGTCTCCCCAATAAGTTTTGCGTACTATGAGTACATCATGAGCATCTTCGAGTGCCAAAGCTCTAAGCAGTGCGCTTAGATATTCTCAAGTATTAGGGAACCAGTATGTTGCTGTTCGAGTACCAAGAGCATTTCTCGGGTAGCGAGAATCTTCTTCAAGCATCGAGTGAGGCGGTGGTACACCGTACATCAACGAACGTTGTCCCCTGGCAGCTGTAAGTGTCTGGCTCAGGTGGTGCACCCCATATCGGGAAATGTAGTTTTCTGGGCGTAGCCCTCGGGACGTTGTCAAGTTCACGATGGGGTGGTGTACCCGATAACCGGAAGCATAGATCCTAGGACATCGTAGATGCCATGCTAGGGTAAAAAATACCACTGTACTCGAGAAGTTGGTTCCCGACGTATTCCGGCGTGTAAATAGTGGTTGCGCATCATTAAGTCCTAGTCGTAAAATAGTAATGAAGATGGGGTAGGTGCACCTCCATCGCCCGCACATCACTAAGCCAGTTGATTTTTAGGGTGACCTTTTGTAGGCCATTTGTTAATGAGCACTACAGGTGTCACGTTTTTCTTTGAGATCCGTCAAGTAATGTGATACAAAATTTTGTGAACCTCGTTAGTGGAAGAGTGAGGACGTTGTCCCAGAGCCCTGAGGCCAATATAATAGTGTCCCGGTGTGGGCACCACTGTGGGCGAGTAATGAACATGTGAGCAGTTGTCAGCAGTTGCGTTTATTACTCTTGGAGCTGGTAACGGGTAGAACGAGTGAACGTCCGCTATCACTGAAAGGAAGTGGCAGGGTTAAGCCTGACCAGTGGGGGCACATCATAAAACTCTTTTTCTAGATTCTAGGAGCTCGTACTTTGGTTACAGCCATGGGCCAATCATTTTTTTGGTTTCCCCCAAAGGGGTACACATCCGCTAAAATAAGGTACTTCGAGCTCGTTCGTGTATTGGGAGATTTACGTGACACAGAGTGTCAGAGGTTTTAGGATCAGACTAGTGACCCTCTCGAATACCTCCTTGACTCTGGAGGGGCAGGGTCGATAATGAATGCATCGCTATCGCTTACACCTACTGAGGGGGTGAGCTGGGCCGAGTACCCGATCTAAGTGTCAGATCACTCGCCTACACCAACTCGGGTGACGGTGCATCAGATTTTAGACCTTTTGGTCCCAAGGCCTCTGTGGTTATGTGGATGGGTTCCTTCTCTATGAAGCTGAGGCATCAGTTTCGGTGGCTCGTCTCCCCATGAGTCTATCTTAGAAGCTATGCCTCTTAGAGATCGTGGTGGCATAGCCGGGCCTTAACTCCTGCTTTCGCCCATGGAGACTACTAGATTCCATCGACCATGCGCGTCCCCTGCCTATAAAATAGAGGCATAGAGGAGGAGAGCTAGTACATCTGCATAGTAGCCTTTGCACACTCACCTTCCTTCGCTCGTCGCATCTCCTATCGTCGTTAGATCTTGCCTACCGTCCATGGGCAGAGAGAAGCGCCAGTAGGAGGAGCCTAAGGAGGGACCTACTAAGAGGGGCGTGCCTCCCTCCACTCGGGCCTTCTACCTAGGCTTGATGGGTTTCGAGTAAGGTTAGATCTTGCTGTTGACTTCATTGGGGATGAATCTTATGCGTTTCTTGGTGTAGTGGTTTCTTGTTGGCACGCTCGATGTCGTGGCCCGCCACCATCAGAGAGGCCCTATCGCCATCATGTCCCACGGCAACGCAGGCCGTGCTACCGCCTGCCTTGCCTTCTTCCTCCGATAATGAGGAGGCCGAAGTAGACGAGCATGACATCCATACCGTACGAGAGGAGCTGGCTGTGGTCGGCCAATCCCTCTAGAATGGGTGTCGGGAGGTGGAATGGCTGAAGGAGTTTCTTGCAGTGGCCGAGACCGCGCTCATTGCCCTGGATGGGGAGGTGGCCGACGCCAGGGCCGCCAACGTGGTGACCCACACTGAGCTTGCCAGTGAGTTGAACTTCTTTGCTTCCTTTGCGAAATTGCTTCTCGTCTTGACTTTGAACCTCCGCGTTTCTCAGCAGTTCAAGAGCTGCTAGGCGTTGTCCATCCTGGTTGAAGTGGTGGATCTTCACCGGGCCAATGAGGAGCTGGCCGGTAGACTAGTGGAAGTGACTCATCTGCGTGATGAGTCAGTGGATTGGGCGCGTGGCGGTGCCACCATGGCACGAATTAATAGCAACCGCTACATGGTGCTGGAGAGGGCAATGGAGGCCACCATTGGGTTGGTGCATCCGACAGGGTCAGACCTTCGTGAGTAGGCTCTTAGCCTCCCAGCCTGAATTAGGGAGGTGATGGCACACGGCGTTGGCCATGGAGCTGTGGTGCCCCTTGCTACCGCTCACCTTCATCTTCAGCTGGAGGTGGACCTTCATGCGATGGAGCCTAGGTTCCCATCGTGGGCAAAGGTGCCCGTGGACGTCAATGTCAGACAACTGATAGCCGATTTTGGTGTTGCCGCCAATGCCATTGCGGCGGATGTAAATGTAGAGCAAGTCATCAAGGATACTCCTCGTTGAGGTCAGGTCCTGTTAGTTTGCTTTTTGTGTAAAATATTATCTAAATAAAATTCCACTTTCTAGACTGGTAGTTGTGTGATTGTAATTGTAGCCCTCGAGCATTTGGGCAGGTTAGTATAATATGTCTGAGTGCTGAGACCACACACATTACTGCAACTATTTTGGCGTTGCCATGTCAGTGCAAAGCCCCCGAGCACGAGTGTCGACTGGCCAGTATGGCCTTACTCGGGAGGTGATGTTGCGTAGCATTTAGGACATAGCTTCCAAGCCGTTCTTTAGGAAAGTGTTTTCGTAGCTGTCTGAGGCGTAAAACCCTTTCATGCATAGCAACCATTTTTTTAAAGGCAGGAAAGCAACGATTATTGCATATTAACATCACTGGTGTAGTTTGCCTTGTTGTCTTTGTCCCTCCTCTGCTCGGGGTTGACCCAAGTTTTTTTTGCAGTTTGCATAGTTGGTGCTCTAGGCCCCGATCACGAGGTCGTCCCTGCAGCTGGGTCGTCTTTCTCCTCTTCTGGTTTTGCTTCTTCGGGCAAGTTAGGTGCCTCTGGTGGCACCGGTGTAGCCAGCGAAGTGGATACTGTGGAATCGAGCAGTAAAACGATGGTCGAGGTTTCTGGCGTAAGCCGGTGCTATGGGTATCGAGGCGAGTGTCGGGGCATTCCCGAGCCCGTCTCTTGTTTATCCTCATGAGCGTGTTTTGACTCATCTAGGATTAGGTCCCGTTGGGCCAGTTCAATAGCCAGCCTCTCACAGTCGTATGTGTCTTAAAAACTACCTACGACGGTGATGACATCATGGGGGCCTATCATCTTGAGCTTGAGGTAGGCGTAATTGGGGATTGCCATGAATTTGGCGTAGCAGGGTCTCCCGAGGATGGCGTGGTAAGGACCCTCAAAGTCTACGACTTCAAAGGAGAGTGCCTCCTTGCAGTAGTGTACCTGGTCACCAAACGTGATAGACAGAGTGATCATGCTAAGGGACATAACTCGTCATCCAGGGACAATCCCATGGAACAGAGAATGCAGGGGACACAGTTTGCTTGTCTCAATGTTTAGCTTCTCGAATGCATACTTGTAAAGGATGTTTATGCTGCTTCCTCCGTCCATGAGGACTTTGGTCATCTTTACGCTTCCCATGACCACACTGACCACCAGAGGAAATTGATCGGCCTTGATGACATGATCAGGGTGGTCGTCCCTATTGAAGGTGATCGGGCGCTCTGACCATCTTAAATAAATAGGAACTACAGGCGTAGTGGCAAAGATGAGACGCCGGGTTAACTTTTCATGACGGCGGTCCTCATAGGCCTATGGGCCCCCAAAGATGATCATGACGTCCTCGATGTTGGGGTAGCCACCTTTATCATCCTCAACGGTGTCGTCCTTCCCTTTCTTCGGCCGACCGTTGTTGGTATTTTTAAACGCACACAGATAAATCCGCAAGCACACAGATACCGCTGTAGCTTTCACCCAGGAGTATTCTAGAGTATCGTATTTATCTACAGGGAAACAATGGTTAAAGAAGTTGATAGTTCACCATCATGTATCTATTAACTAGTATACCAACTAAACTAAAGTGGGGGTAAGTGTTGATAATAATAAGAGTTATGAATAGTAACACATACATAAGAAAATTCCATGGTAAGATAAATAAGCAGTCTAGCTAAGTTGAGAGGACAACGGGTGAGTTCAAGGTTCCTAAATATTTCTCTATTACTTTAGTTCTATAGGGTATAACTAATTCATGGGTAGATATAGCGTTCACACACAATAACACTTTGGAGCAACAGTACCATTCCAACTCTCGAGGGGGGTGAGAAAACGTAGATGGGGAAAGGCTGCCTAAAGCTCTATGAACACCAATCCTAACGTGGTGGATTACAATGGCCTGACAGAGCTGTCACCCCCTGGGGCTACCACAACTAACAGTAGGATTGAGCGCAATCTCAGGTAACCTATAGTCTAGACACTATGTCTATACTATGGATTACTATTCTAGTCACATATGCTAACTAAAGCACTCGATGCGAGCGGAGATCCCATGCTTTGTGTTGGCATGAAATTTCATCCCATGCTGGGGCACACGAGCAAGCCGGAAGGGTCTGCTCGATGGAGCTGAAGATCCGCCTAGCTTCAACACAGGGATTATCAATCCTACGCACTCCTCCTGAGACGTGCTAGTCAATTTGACCCTGCAATTGACAAGGAGAGAAAGCTAATCAGTAATTTAAGGCAGAACATGCTGGTGTTGCCAGACAGTCCCGAATGTGTGGCTCTGAGAGTCAATGTGGAAGGAAATCGACTAAATAGCCGATTCCAGCATACTCATAAGAATAAATCAGTTAAAGCTCATGGGGTTGTGGAAGAAAAATTGGTTATCATTCAGGATGAATCTCATTATTTAGACAAATATTAGTCAATGGCAATAGGATGTCAATAGTAATCAGTTTATGCAAAGCCAATGACTGCAACTAACTGAATCCCTTTTTATATAAAAGAAGCAGCTCATCATCATTTAACCATTTAATAGAGACAAATCTAATAAACATATTAGATCTCATCTATCGTTATGACTAGTGGGGCATGAGGCAGAATCATGCATGCTGTAGAAACAGCGATAAATTCAATGACCCTAACTTATTACTAATATCAGTGGGGCATGAGGCAGAATCATGCAGGCCGTAATACAATAATAACATCATGGGGCTAACACATCTTTCAACCTATCTTTACTTCAACAGTCTTGTGACATGAACTGCATATGTGAAAGCACTCGATATCGGCTAAAATAGTCGATTAAGGCATAGCGCACAGTTAAGCTCATGCCCTATTAGGAATAGATCTACCAAGTAACGCTCCTCACTCCACGGTGCTAATAGTGGGGTGTGAGGCAGAATCACATAGGCCGTGATAACGGGCCATAGAACGGTTTTCGTTAGCCAATAGATCTATTCAAGACCAGACATGCCTTAACCGCAAACTATGCATGATCAAGATTGACATAAAATAGCCAATAAAACATAACTCATCGTTTAAGGTGCAGATTAGATCAGTTTAGATTAATAAACGCTGGGTTAAACAGGATATAATGTCGATCTAGATCAATCCCAATCGGGCGAAGTGATATTGCTGTAATTAAATAAACAATGAAAACAATAAGCAATATTGGTAACTTAATGAATCTATCCGAAGGATGCCACCCTTAGATAGAGCCGATAACTTGACCTTAATCTAGTTCGAGCAGTGGAGGTCGACCGGATCGATGCAGCCATACTTGAACTAAACAAGAGTCAATAACTAGCTTATACCAGAGTCGTAGTGGAGGTCGATTGGATCGATGCAGCCGTACGAACAGAAGTATAAGTCATGATGGTACTTACAGACAAGTCAGAGGTTGGTTGGACCGATGCCACCCTACTCGCTGAAGAACTCACCGAGATCTACTCTACTCGTACTCCTAAGGGGTGGCCGGAGCCGAAAAAAGTAAGTAACTTGTATTTGATTGATTGTTTGTTCTTTACAATAGCCGGGGTCCAATATTTATACCTAGAACCTACACGTGAATCCTACTTAAGAATGACTCATCACAATTTTGGCCTAAGAGAAAACATTCCTAATTTAATATAACTTGGACCCTAATCTTTCCCTTTTTGTAGAGTCCAACATGTTTTTCCTAGCACCGATCATAGCTTCTGTCGTTATCTGCTGGCACTATCTGAAGAAAGCCGATTCCAGTGTTGCCTTTGAATCAGCTGATATCGACCTTCACGCAATCGATTCCTTGATGACATGATCTTGGGAGCTTCTAAGTCCCTACAATTCTTCTTCCAAATTTTGGTGTAAACACTAATGTATGATAACTATACTAACCATACACATGAAAGGCATAAAAGTAGATAGAGAAGATAACTATATTAAAGCATAAGTCTTGCAAAGGTGTACAAAGATATACCCGACCTCCGAAGATTTCTCCAGAACCTGAGCATGGCTCAACTCTCCCTAACTCTCAACTAGAGCTATCCTACTTCTACATCTTGAAAGTTGGCTCATATCCTAATGAGGATATGAATTAGGGTTTTAGGGATGGCCTTAGTAGGGTTTTAGGGATGGCCTCAGGGAGGAGGGTAGGGGCTGCTATATATAGGGGAGATGGAGTAGGGGGCAAGGCATTGCCACATCATCGATCCGCGTCAACGCCCTCGATCACTGTTGGATGAACCGACCTTGAGCAACGGCGGAGATGGACTCTCAAAGGTGGTGGGAAACCGACATAGAAAGGAGAGGGTGACATGTGGACCCCATAGGCCGGTCAGCCCATAGGTGGGGCTGGCCGGCCTATCCTAGTGATAGGTGGGCCCCACCCTTCGGTGGAAGCTTCTAGACCCTATCTTGAGTTGTTTTTCGTAGGTTTCGTGAGTCGAATCTCTTGTTGATGTCGATTTGCTTGTTTGGAGAGTATGACGGTGGTCCTAGGGATGGTTTTCTAGATAAATCCTCCTGCATTCACATATTCACCAAAACTTATGGAATTTATTAGTTTAAACCCCTAGACCTATGTTTAGTGATGGAATTTAGCATATACGCATGTTATATTGGTGGTTTATGATTGACATTAACAACCATTAACAACGCTTCATCTTGTCCTTGCTAGCTTCAATGATCTCACGTTTGTAAGTATGGCAGTCCCTGGCTAAGTGATTCACCGGGAAATCGTGGTTTTGACATGTCTGGTTCATGATCTCGTTGAATTTTGCACGGCTTCTGTAGCTTTGTTTGAATTTGTTGCCTTCTTGTTTCTCAGTGTTGGCCACGAGCTCGCCTCGACGCTTACGATCCTTCTTGGTTAGTGCAGATTGGTCCACGTTGTCAGTAAGTCATGACTTATATTTGCCATTACTGGCGTTAAAGCAATCTTCACCGTCGGCGTGCTCATGGGCTAAGGCGAGCATGTCACGGAGACTGATGTTCTTCCTTCGCCCAATGTCCCAAATGAGGGGTTCACTGTCAACGCCAGTGGTGAAGGCCGTGATGATGCTAGCATCGGGGATGTCCTTAAGTTTATTCTTGCGCTGCGTGAAGCACTTTATGTAATCATGGAGACTCTCGCTGGTCTTGCGTTTGCATCCTAGGAGGTCATACAAGGTGCCTGGCTTAGTGTAAGCCCCCTCAAAGTGATTACAGAATGCTTTTTCAAGGTTAGCCCATTGGTTGATCGTGCCTTCCCAAAGGTTGTTTAGCTAGTTTCTGGCGGAGTCAGTGAGGTAGATCTGAAGGTACTGAATAATGAAAAAAGTGTCCGGTGCGGATGCCGCTTTCATAGCGAGTTGGTAGTTTACTAGCCAAATCTTTGGGTCTGTCTTACCGTCGTATTTTTCAATGTTGGGAGCACGAAACCTATGGGGCATTGGGGCTGACTGGATTTGATATATGAACATAGAGGGTCCTACCAAGTCACAGGGATCGCCCTCGATGGTGCATGGCGCCGACTCAGGTCGGTTCCTGGGATGTCTCTCATCATGACGAGTATTGCCCTCACCATCAGAGCAATAGCTACTCCCCAAATCATTGTTAGACCCACCGTCCTTATGACTCCCTCCATTGGGAGAGCGCCCTCCCCCGCCACCTCCTCATCTGCCACCTCCCTGTCTGCTACCATCGTCGCTCGGTTGCGGGGCGGGATCTTGGCGGCGTTCGTGGTTGTGGTGCGGGGATCTATTAGACTGGTGCGGCGGTCAAGCCCTTGAGTTTTTGGGTGCATGGTTGCATGTAACAGATGCATTGGTGGGTGCTGGTATGTAGTCAATAGCGACCGCTATTAGCTCTTGAATCCTTTGGAAAGCCCGTCGGCCCTCTTCTGTGGATGGTTGTGGCATCGCCGCCGCTTCCCTCATGGCATCGGCCAAGTTTTGCTTGGTGTTAGAATACACTAGAGCTGCTCGTAGAATGTCATTGTGGGCCTAACGACCCGACCTGTGTTCTATTGTTGGAGCTGACGTCAAAGTTTTTTATTTTCTGCTGCTTACACGTCGTTGTGATTAAGCAGACGATCTCAGGCCTACTGGCTGGTCTTGTAAGGTGCTACATAATCAAACTTGCAACGATTGTGGGGGAACATTTGGGGGTGATGTACCAGTTCCCCTCATGATCGTTCGCACCAAGATAGCAACTGCGTGTATGCGAGATGATGTCATGATTGTCAACGTCCGTGTAGTTAACTCCATGTGGCCGGTAATAGTCGTAGAGAGAAAGGCATGAAGCCGCTGTGTTAATGAGCTTGGCCGCTCCCATGTCATGGCGCCGATTGCTCTCATCAGAGTAGTCCGACTGTTCTAGTAACCCCAACTAGGTTCAAGCCAAAGTTGTCATCATTGTGATCCCGATCAGTATGACATGGGTTTTTGGAACCTCCATAGGAGATCTAGAAGGTGGCATGATAGCCTGAAGGGGTTGGATTGGGTGAGTCATTGCCATGTGCATTGGCATTCCTGAGGATCAGGAATGAATCGAATTAGGGTACCGTATCCGTTGTCGAGACTAGATCCCTGATCTTGTGAAGGAAACGAGTGGCATTGAGTCTAGGCTCTTGGCTGGGTTCGGTGAAAAGCTGACCATGGCGGGTTAGATGACAGGCGATGGCGATAGGTCCTTCATCGACAACCTTCTCCAGTCCGACGACAAAAGCTTGGATCTAGAGCAACTGCTCCTCCTCTCGTTCGCTCGGCTCAGGCTCCTACAGGAGTAGGTCCCCGAACTAGTCAGCGATGAAGTCGAGCTTGCTGAAGGTGATCCTCTTGCCCGGCCGCTCCTGCTCTAGTTCATCGCCAATGTTGAAGATGACTCCCATCTAAAACACAATATTAGTCTGAACGCGAAAGGCCCCTACCTGGTGCGCCAACTATCAGATTGTTTTGCTCTGGCAATATCTAGCAACGTGACACAGAGATTTATACTGGTTCGGGGCACGGTGCGCGCTATCTCTATTTCCACCCTGTGGTTGGGACTTGCTGAGTATGTATGTACTCACCCGTTGTTGATTTACAAACCTCGGCATAGAAGAAGACTATGACTTCAAAGATGAAATGTACCATAAGGATTAGGTTTCTCGTAAGGAGATGTGATCGTAGGAATGTGACATCGAGGCTAGGGTTTCGTCCACGCTCAAGTTGCCTATGGAATAGGATGTCATTTTATTGTGTTATAATCCCGCTTTGGAGACCACCAATAATGTTGTTTCACGGCCATAGTCTTTCGCTAGCTATGTAGCCTATGACTACCCCTTGGGCCACTGTTGTAGACCTTAATTTAGAGTATCAATAAAGCTCGGAACCTTTTAGTATATATCTATGTACTATCCCTGTGATTAGTGCGCATTTGTGTGTGATCCTGGTGCAAATACAATTGCACTGAGGACTCTCAAATTGAGGGGCCAACAGAGTGGTATCAAAGCCGAGCTTGACCATAGGACAAAGCCCTAGGATTGGAACACGTTAGATTGTTTGATAGCGATAGGAATAACCACAAACCTAGTAGTTGTAACAAGTCTAGTGTCACTTCGATGTCATTAGAAGTACGAGTAGACGCGTAGCAATCACTCTAGCAGCTGTTGTATGATGCATCCTTGTATCATATACGTATGACTGTTCATGTGATATATGTATTGTGTGTTTGTTGTGTATGTGTGTCTTTGCTTGCTTATTATTTTATTTTCTCGCACCCAAATCCTAGAGGATGTCTTTTCATCTTTGCCAATATGTGGCAACAGATGGAACGAAGGTCCGATAGGATATGAGATCGCCATGAAAGGGCCGCCAAAAGGCAGGTTCATGAGGAAGAAGGGCCAGTTGCACCTAGACCTAGAGGCATGCAGAATAGAGGCAATCATAATTGTAGGCATGGGATTGAACAACCGCAAGAAGATAACATCCAAGATATAGAAGATGTACCTGAAGGAGATGAAGAAGAAGTTGAGCAAAACGTTGGAAATGAACCGGTGCAAGGGGAGGAACCCCCGCCACCTCCACCAACATTGGCAGAAGCGATGGACCGACAGACCTGGTTATTAGAAAATCTTGCAAGAAGGCAGGATAATTGTAATGGACATGGGAAAATGGCCGCATTAATGAGACTTCACCCACCGACATTTGATAGTGCAGAAGATGACCCATTGTCAGCCGACAATTGGTTGCGTACCATCATCAAGAAATTGAATGCAGTTGTCGGCATGGAAATTCGTCCTGTGTCGGGCACACGAGCAAGCCGGAAGGGTCTGCTCAATGGAGCTGGAGATCCACCTAGCTTCCACGCAGGGATGATAGATCCTGCGTACTCCTCCCGAGATGTGTCAGTCAATTTGACCCTACAATTAACAAGGAGAGAAAGTTTATCAGTAATTTAAGATGGAACATGTCAGTCTATGCCCAGATAGTTCTGAATATGCGGCTCTAAGAGCCGATGTGGAAGGAGATCGACTAAATAGTCGATTCCAGCATACTCATAACAATAAATCAGTTAAAGCTCATGGAATTATGGAAGAAAAATCGGTTATCATTCATGATGAATATCGTTATTTAGACAAATATTAGTCAACAGCAATAGGATGTCAACACTAATCAGTTTATGCTAAGCCAATGACTGCAAGTAACCAAATCCCTTTTCATATAAAAGAAACAACTCATCATCATTTAACCATTTCATAGAGATAAATCTAATGAACATATTAGATCTCATCTATCGCTATGACCTGTGGGGCATGAGGCAGAATCATGCAGGCCGTAGAAACAGCAATAAATTCAACGACCCTAACTTATTACTAATATTAGTGGGGCATGAGGCAGAATCATGCAGGCCGTAATACAAAAATAAGATCATGGAGCTAACATATCTTTCAACCTACCCTTACTTCAACGGTCTCCTGGCGTGAGCTGTATACGTGAAAACACTCGATATCGACTAAAATAGCCCATTCAGGCATAGTGCATAATTAAGGTCATGCCCTATCAGGAACAGATCTACCAAATAACGATCCCCGCTCCACAGTGCTAACAATGGGGTGTGAGACAGAATTACACAGGCTGTGATAACGGGCCATGGAACGGTTTTCGTTAGCCGATAGATATATTCAAGACAAGGCATGCCTTAACCACACACTATGCACGATCAAGATTGACATAGAACAGCCGATAAAACATAACTCATAGTTTAAGGTGCAGATTAGATTAGTTTAGATTAATAAATGATGGGTTAAATATGATATAAAGCCAATCTATACCAATCTCAATCGGGCAAAGTGATATTGCTATAATTAAATAAATAATAAAAGCAATAAGCAATATCGGTAACTTAATGAATCTATTCGAAGGACGCCACACTTAGATAGAGCTGATAACTTGACCTTAATCTAGTTCGAGCAGTGGAGGTCGACCGGATAGATACAGCCATACTTGAACTAGACAAGAGTCGATAACTAGCTTATACCAGAGTCGTAGTGGAGGTCGACCGGATCGATGCAGCCGTACAAATGGAAGTATAAGCCATGACGGTACTTACAGACAAGCCAGAGGTCGGTCGGACTGATGCAGCCCTACTCACTGAAGAACTCACCGAGATCTACTCTACTCCTACTCCTAAGGGGTGGCCGGAGCCAAAAAAGTAAGTAACTTGTATTTGATTGATTGTGTGTCCTTTACAATAGCCGGGGTCCAATATTTATACCCGGAACCTACGTATGAATCCTACTTAAGCACGACTCATTATAATTTTTGGCCTAAGAGAAAACATTCCTAATTTAAGATAACTTGGACCCTAATCTTTCCCTTTTTGTAGAGTCTAACATGTTTTTCCTAGCGGCGATTGTAGATGTTATAGTTATCTGCTAGCGCTATCTGAAGAGAGTCAATTCCAGTGCTGCATTCTAATCAGCTGATACCGACCTTTATGCAATTGATTCATTGATGACATGGTCTTGGGAGCTTTTGAGTTCCTGCAATCCTTCTTCCAAATTCTGGTGTAAACAGCAGTAAGAGCCACCGACGAAGAGAAACTTATTCTAGCCACTCACCAACTGGTAGGAGCCGCCGGTGAATGGTGAGAGAACTACCAAGATGAAGCTAATGAGCTAGAAGATATCACTTGGCAAGAATTCATGGAAAAATTTTGTGAATACCACATTCCATAAGGGATCATGGAGATAAAGATAGGAGAATTTCATTCACTAAGACAACGTCCAATGATAGTCAACCAGTACATCAGGAAGTTTATGAAGCTAGCGCGATACGCACCAGAAGACATCAACTCCGACAACAAGAAGCAGAAGTGTTTTAGAAGAGGACTCAACGCATCCCTACGAGAGCAAATGGTCACTCACATCTACCTAGACTTCAACACGCTGATGAACCGCACCATTCTATTGGAAGAAGAATGTGTCAGAGGTGAAGGACAATGAAAGCGCAAATTTCTGATACAACGTGTTCGCCAGCAGGAAAGAACACAATGAGTCTGCCCCAACAACACCACACCCACAAGGTACTAGATGACTACGCAGTATAGGACATTTAGAACCAACACTTCACAAGCCACATCCAACTATAAGAACAACAATAACAACAGTAGCAACAACAACAACCAGCCCAAGAATACCAATAATACCATAATGGATACATGTTTTTTATGCCAACAACTAGGACACCGTGTAGCCCAATGCCCTCTTAAAGTAGGAAACTCTACCCTTGCTCAGTCTGTAGCCAGCAATAAGATAGCCGCCTTAGGAACTAGACGCCCAGTGCCTCAGAACTCTGGACCACCGAGAAGGAATGCCTCAAATTTTGGGCAAGGCCGTGTGAACCACGTTAATGCAGAGGAAGTACAGGCAGCACTAGATGTCATGTACGGTGAGTTCCTAGTAAACTCCACTCTTCCAACCATGTTGTTTGATTCCGACGCATCGCATTCGTTTGTTTCTGCTTGTTTTGTGCTTAGAAATAGTTTAAGAACCGTGTTACTTCCCACCCCTTTATTAATTTGAATACCTAGAGCTATCCTCAAATGCACCCTCAAGTGCCCTTGAGTGAAGATAATGATAGACGGAGTAGAATTTCAAGCCGACCTAGTAGTATTGAAGACAGAAGGTTTGGATATAATATTAGGAATGGATTGGTTAAGGAAACACCATGGCACTATATCTTGTAGCGATAGAGCAATAACCTTGATAAATAACAAAGGATTAAAGGTAGAATGTCACCCTCAAGCCTCCAAAGTAGAACTGATGGTTTGTAGTATGAAAGAAGCAAGTGTTGAAGAAGTACCAGTCGTATGTGAATACCCCTATGCGTTCCCTGAAGAGTTACCGGGAATGCCACCAGACAGAGATTTAGAGTTTATAATTGACCTAATCCCTAGAACTGCACCCATTGCCAAGAGACCCTATTGAATGGCAGCCAACGAGTTAGAAGAGTTGAAACAGCAGTTACGAGAGTTACAAGAGAAAGGATATATCCGACCAAGCTCATCCCCTTGGGGATCACCAGTTTTGTTTGTAAGGAAGAAAGATGGCAGTCTTAGGATGCGTATTGACTACCGATCACTCAATGAAGTCACCATCAAGAACAAGTACCCATTACCCAGAATTGACGACCTATTTGACCAATTAAAAGATGTCAAGTATTTCTCCAAGATAGATCTGAGATCAGGCTACTATCAATTGAAGATTCGACTTAGCGACATACCAAAGACCACATTCATGACCCTATACGGACAGTATGAGTTCACTGTGATGCCGTTTGGACTAACCAATGCCCTAGCATATTTCATGAACCTGATGAACAAGGTGTTCATGGAGGAACTAGATAAGTTTGTAGTAGTATTCATCGATGACATTCTCATCTATTCGAGAAGTGCCGAAGAACATGAACAACATTTGAGAGCAATTTTGAACAAGCTATGAGCACATGAGTTGTATGCCAAGTTTCAGTAAATGTGAGTTTTGGCTACAAGAAGTTCACCTTTCTAGGACACATTATCACCACGAAGGAGTAAAAGTAGACCTCAGAAAAGGTTAAGGCCATATCATAATGGAAGCAATCTACCAATGTGATAGAAGTTCATAGTTTTCTAGGACTAGCGGGCTACTACCGAAGGTTCATTGAAGGATTTTCGAAGATTGCAAGACCCATGATAGCCCTGACACAGAAAGGAAAAGAATTTAAGTGGACAGAGGCATGCGAGAAGAGTTTTCAAGAGTTGAAGACCCGGTTAACCACAAGCCCCAATACTCACGCTACCAGATATACACATAAGCTTTGTAGTATATTGTGATGCATGACGACAAGGACTAGGATGTGTCCTGATGCAAGATGATAAAGTAGTTGCCTATGCCTCCCTACAAGCTGAAGAAACACTGAGGAGAAATTATCCAACACATGATTTGGAACTAGTAGCCGTGGTACATGCCTTGAAGATATGGAGACACTATCTCATTGGAAACAAATGTGAGATATTTACAGATCACAAAGAGTCTTGAAGTATATTTTTACCTCAACCTGACTTTGAACCTATGACAAAGAGATGGTTGGAACTTATCAAGATTATGACCTAAGTGTACAGTACCACCTAGGAAAAGCCAATGTAGTAGTCGATGCATTAAGCAGAAAAGCATATTGTCACTACATGACAACCTTAAACCAGAGACCAGAAGTTAGCACAAGAAGTCAGCCAACTAAATTTGTAAATCATACCACAAGGCCTCCTGAATGTTCTACAAGTACGATCAACCCTGGAAGACTGGATAAAGCAAGCCCAAGACCAGGATGAAGAAATTCAGCAGATCAAAGAGAAAAGTAGTAGGAAGGAACTTTAGGATTCCACATCGACGATGAACAAGGGAAGTTATGGTATGAAGATCGGATATCCGTACCAAAGGACGAAGCACTCCGAAGGTTAATATTGGACAAAGCACACCATTTAGCATACTCTATCCACCTAGGATCAACCAAGATGTATATGGACCTCAGACAAAAATACTAGTGGACCGGAATGAAAGGAGATATCGCAGAGTACAGTCGCCCGATGCGATACGTGTAGAAGAGTCAAGGCAGAACATCAACGACCAGAAGGATTACTTAGCCATTGCACATTCTAGTTTGGAAATGTGATGAAATCAGCATGGATTTTATAGTAGGATTACCCAAGACACCAAATGGACATGACTCCATATGGGTTATAGTGGACCGATTGACAAAGGTGGCACACTTTATTCTGGTAAGGATTGACTATAAGGGTAACAAGCTAGCACAACTCTACATTGACAACATTCTTAGATTACACGAGGGTGCCAAATCGAATAGTCTCAGATAGAGGAACTTAATTCACCGCCCAATTTTGGAAAAGCTTACACAAAGCTTTAGGAACACGACTAGACTATAGCTCATCCTACCATCCGTAGACCGATGGACAGACGGAAAGCAGTAAACCAGATATTGGAAGACATGTTATGAGCTTGCGCGTTGACTTATGGAAAAGATTGGGAAAAGAGCCTATCATTTGTAGAATTCTCGTACAACAACAGTTATCAAGCCAGCTTGAAAATGTCACCATTCGAAGCCTTGTATGGAAGGAGATGTCGGACCCCATTAATGTGGTCCAAAGTCAGGGAAAGAAGTTTGTTCGGCCCCTGATATGATCAAGGAAGCTAAAGAGCAAGTAGCCAAGGTCAGAGAAAACCTAAAAGCAGCATAAAGTAGACAGAAGAGCTATGCAGACACTCGAAGAAGACCATTAGAACTCCAACCCAGAGATTTTGTCTACTTGAAAGTATCACCCATCAAGGGGTACTCGGAAGATTTCAAGTTAGACAGGAAGTTATCCCCACGGTATATTGGACCCTACCGAATCATTGAAAAGATTGGAGCAGTAGCTTACCGTTTGGAATTACCGCCAGAGATGTTAGATATACATGACGTGTTTCACGTGTCACAACTAAAGAAATGCTTAAGAGTGCCTAGAAGAGCAAGTGCCTATGGAAACCATGGACTTACAGCCAGACTTACAAGTATCAAGAAAGGCCTGTTAAGATATTGGATATAGTCACCCAACAAACCAGAAGGACAGCAGTAAGGTTTTATCGAGTATAATGGAGTAACCATACAGAAGCAGAGGCCACATGCGAAAGAGAGGACGATCTTAAAAAGGAATTTCCCTATCTATTCGAGGATCAGCTCGAATATCAAGGATGAAGATTCTTTTTAAGGGGGTAGGTTTGTAACACCCTAAAAATTTGACTTAGTTTAAAAATCACTAAAAATTTGAACTTTTTAAAACTTTGCATAGAAACTCACACATACAACTAGTTAACCTAGAAAATAATATAAATAAATCAACATAGGAATAGAATATTAGGAAACCTTGGTTGGTTGAGTGTTTGTTTGCTTGTTGAACTTATGGTGGCATCACTAAATTCAAACTGCATTTGAATTTGCATTCAAACCATTTCAAAATAGCTAAATAGGAAAAGAAGGAAAATAGAAAAGGAACAGAAATAGAAAAGGGGCAATGGGCCTCCTCTCCCTTCCCCTCTCCATTTGTCCTACAGCACAGCCCACTTCCCCCTCTCTTCTTCCCATTCCCACATGGGGCCGACCACGGCCCAGTACCAAAATGCCAGTAGCCCGCGGCCCTTCTCCTCTCCTCTCTCTCTCTGACAGGTGGGACCCGGCCATCATTCCTTTGTCTCCTCCACGTCGACCACGCCTATGCCGCTGTACTAGCCCTACCATGGACCAGCTTAGCACCGAGGACGATGGCGCATAGTCCGCCGAGTTGACCACACCTCGAGCTGTCCCATCTCCCTCTCCCTCCCTCTCTTCTCTCTCAACACCCACAGTGTGTTATGCCAACATGGCATCCGGCAAGGGAAGACCTCACCGACGTGACCAAGCACGGCGGCGACCTTATCAGAGCACGAACGGATGTGGAGGCATCAAGCTCACCACCACCGAGCTCGAGCACGTGCGTGAGATTTAAAATATCCACCGGTGGGCAGGGAAATATCCTGTTGCCGCCGTCGACCTTGCCCGCCTATAAAAGGGGCTGGCCGGTGAGCCTCTACCTCACCCACCACCGCTCTTTAAGCTCCGTAGTGAGCTAGAACACAACATCTCCCCCTCTATTTCCTCTTTCCCCTCTTCCGGTAGAGCGCTAGGTTGGTTTTCCCCAATCCAGTCTCCACCGACGCCATTGGAGCATTCCTCCCTCTTCTTCCCCTCTTGCTACGGTCCCAGACCAATTGGAGCAGCATGGTGAGTTTCCCCAAAGCCTCCTCTATCTAATGGCATAGTTATTTCCTTCTCTTCCCCTCTATGTTGCCTCGATCCACTGTGCACCATGCACCACCGAGCCACCATGTCCGCCGTCTCGCCGTCGGTAGGGCTCGCTGGTCCTCACCGTCACCCCGATAGCATTTCTCACACTCCCTGCGCACCCACACATGTAGTTGGTTAGGTAGTTTAGGCTAGTTAGGAGAACCTTACACCTCTCTCCACCGCCGCACAATGGCTCCAGCGAACCACCACCGACTGTCTCGAACGCCCGCAGCCACCTGTGGAACCCACCACCGGCCATGTGGTGAGCCACCCTGAGCACCGTTCACCTACCACACATCCTTCCTGAGGCACGATGCCACTGGCGAAGCTTTTCCTGACAAGCCCATGGCTACCTTCCCTGTTCTAGCTGACGCCGATGGCCACTGTCCCATCGTTGTTCCCCTCTTCCCTTCCTTCTCTCACTAACGGGTGGGAGCGAGGTGTAACGGTGTCCCTGTTACCATCGTCCCCTTCCGTTACCTCCCCCTCCTCCTCATCTATCTATCACATGGGCCATGGTCCTGATGCCATCCTGAGATGACGTGGCCATGGGACCCACCTATCACACACACGCATGCACACCACACACAACGCTGGGTACACAAAGGAAAACGTTGGGTAAACCCGGTTAGTGCACACATAATGTTAAAAACCTACTTTCTCGACATAGAAAAATTCCTATAAAATTTGTAAATAAACCAGATGCATTAAAGAAATTAACCATGAAGTTGCACCCATTTTCATGCACTAGAAAATGCATATAAAATTCTACCTAGTTAATTAGCTATAGAATAAACTTCTAAAATTCATAACTTTTAAACCATAACTCTGTTTTGCATGAAGCCACATCTAAAATTCATGTAAAATCAAACCCTACCATATGCACCTAGTGCCACCATATAGTTCTATGTTTGCTTTTGCCTTTTTTCTTTTGTGAGTAGCAGTAGTCTTATTCGACCGATACAGTCCAACAGACGACGGTGATCGTCAGGAGGATGAAGACCCGAATTTCGTAGACGTGCTAAAAAGTGTCGACGACGAAGGCAAGTCCTAGCTCCCCTCCCTACCATCTTGCTTAAAACCACCAAAATGCTAAAACATGAGTATGAGATTATTACGTTGGAAAATGAGCTCGGTTAGTATGAAATAATTAAGATAAATGGTTATCTTTTTATTTTATGAGCTCCACACCATGACTAGATTTAGGGATAATAATAGAACTTAAAACTTGTTAAACCTAAACTAAACCCGACATGGGGCGAGTAGTGGTAAACTATGGAGGTGGTTTACCATGGCAGGGATGCCTGGAGAGGATTCCTGTGGGAGATACTCGCCTCGGTCACATAAGGATCGGTTTGTAGTCCCTCTCATCTAGTGAGTTATTTTCGTACAACCACAAGTCTATATGGGTAGGCTTGACCTCACACCCCTGTTAAATAGAAGTATAGTTTCAACTAGGAGGCCAGTGTAGGCAGCGGAATATCAGGAGCTAATACGGGGGATGGATTTCTTTCGTATCCGGTTGGCGTGGATGCTATGTGATCTTCCATGTTAAGCTTTAGGCTTTTAGGCCGCATTCAAGCCACTGCTTTCTTGGCCGTGTTCGAGCCATGTTTTCTTTTGTGATGATTTGGTATCATCATGTTTGGAGAGATTTGGTATCTTCCCAATTTTGTGTCTCCAACCCCTGAGAAGTTGTAGTAGAGTTATATGGACATCTAAGGTCGCGTGCATTCGGGTACGAGGTCTCTTTAGGTCTATTTCATCCACCGATCATGGATGAGGTTGCACCTATCGTGTGGGGAAATTTGTACACCTCTGCGGAGTTTATTAATTCTATTCGATAGCCACGTCCTTGGAATGGGCAAATGCTAGGATGGGATACTATGATTAGTTTTACTTTTATGTGTAATGAAACTAGGTAATGGAATGATGCTAACCCGGGCACTAGTGGGAATGGTAATACTCCGCTAGGACCCAACCTTTAATAATAATCACTACCACATCTCTATTTCCACCCTATGGTTGGGACTTGCTGAGTACGTATGTACTCACCCATTGTTGACTCACAAACCTCAGCACAGAAGAAGACTATGACTTCGAAGATGAAACATACCATGAGGATTAGGTTTCCCGTATGGAGATATGATCATAGGAATGTGACATCAAGTCTAGGGTTTCGTCCGAGCTCAAGTTACCTATGGAATAGGATGCTATTTCATTGTGTTATAATCCCGCTTTAGAGACCACCAATAATGTTGTTTCATGGCCATAGTCTTCCGCTAGCTATGTAGCCTATGACTATGCCCCTTGGGCCACTATTGTAGACCTTAATTTAGAGTATCAATAAACCTCGAACCTTTAGTATATATTTGTGTACCATCCCTAGTGATTAGTGCGTATTTGTGCGTGATCCTAGAACAAATATGAATGCACTAAGGACTCTCAAATTGAGGGGCCGACAGTGTGGAAGAGATTGGAGGAGACCTATGAGAGCACACTGGCGGTGAAGAGTGCCAAGCTATACATCCTCAAGGATAAGTTGACAAGCTTCAAGATGAAGGATGATGAGAGCATTCCAAAGATGTTCTATCGATTGCAAGTGATTGTCAATGACTTGAAGGCATTGGGAGAGAAGATCAAGATGATGATGTCTCTTATCAATTCTTGATGTGCTTACCTCCAAGATTTAAGACATTGAGATTGATCATCATTAGAGGAGGATTGAAGCAACTTACCCCTAACCAAGTACTAGGTGATGTTATGACACAAGAGACATACTATGTGGAAAGGGAGGGAGGTTGACAAGGATGAGAAAAAGGAAGATGAAGACAAGAAGAAGAAGAGTGTAGCATTCAAGGCTAGCTCATCATCCAAGAACAAGGGCAAGTCCAAGAAACAATCAAGTGATGATGAAGATGCTAGTGACATTGATGATGAAGCTATGGCTCTCCTTGTGCGCAAGATGGGCAAGCTCATGAAGAAGAAGGGCTATGGTGCAAGAAAGAGAAGAGATCATGACAAGGAGTATGTGAGAAGATGCTACAAGTGCAAGAGCCTAGATCACATTGCAGCGAATTGTCCCTACAATAGTGATAATGATGAGGATGAGAAGAAGAAGAAGCATAAGAAGGAGAAGAAAGAAAAGGAGAAGAAGGAGAAGAAAATGACTTTCACAAAGAAGAAGGGAAGTGGCTATGTAGTCACTTAGGATAGTGATGGCACCTATGATGATGATGATGGCTCTAGTGATGATGACAAGAAATCTATCAAGAAGGCACTAGCAAGCATCGCCATCAACAACAAGCCCTCCATCTTCGACACTCCATCAACATGCCTTATGACAAATCCTACCAAGGTAAAATATGATGTGAGTGATGATGATTGTAAAAGTGATGATTGTAGGAGTGATGATGATGATAAGAGTACACCAAAGAGGAGCTCTTGGACATGTGCGAGCAAGTACACACTTGCTTTGAGATAAAGAGAAAGGAGTGCAAAGAATTGCGCAAGAAGATCAAATCTCTTGAGCAATCCTTTGATGAGCTCAATGCTTCTCATGAGAGTCTAAGGGAAGACCATGAGAAGCTTGGAAAAGCTCACTCTAAGCTTGAAAAGGCTCACTCCTCTCTCCTTGAGCAAGTCAAGAAGGAGGAAGCCAAGAAGGAGCAAGTGACTGTTTCATATGATGTGGGACTAACATGTGATATTCTTGATGAATCATTTTATAAGCCCATTGTTGTTGCTCCTACTAACCCTTCTTGTAGCACTTCCACTTCTACTTCACCTTTGAGTGATGGTTTCACTTGTGATGCCTCACTAATGTTGGAAAATGAGACCCTCAAGAAGGAGGTGAATGAGCTCACTCGTGCCTTAGGCAATGCCTATGGTAGAGATGCCCTCTTGCTAAAGTGCTTGGGTAGCCAAAGGTGAAGGATTTCGCAAATAGAATATGAAGGATTTCACAAATACAATATGAAGGATTTTGCAAACGCACAGAATACTATTGTAGCATTTTACTGGGAGTATTCTAGGTATCGTTATTTATATTTTACCATAGGGAAATAATGGAGTAAAGACTTACTGAGTAATAGAGGAATATCTGCCAATCAACATACTAGCATAGCTAAAGCAGAGGTGAATGTAATGATAGGAATAAAGCATATTGACACTGTCGACAGATTATCGTCGACAGTCCTCCGAGGGGTATCCCACGAAGGTAGATTGATCGGTAGAGGAGCGCGAGATTAAGAACAAGAAGGCAACAGAGACACACGAGTTAGATAGGTTTAGGCCGTCAGTATGACGTAATACCTTACTCCTGTGGTCTGTTGGTTTGTATTAGCTATCATATGATATGCCGTGATTTTAGAGGGGGTCCCTGCCCGCCTTATATAGTCCAGGAGGTAGGGTTACAAGTCGGTTAGATCTAAGAGATAACCGGAAAGTAATAACTAATTACAGGAATCTTGGGATCATACATATCCTAACAGATCTCGTAGTATCTTCAGGATATGTTCCTGATGTCTTACGGAAGGCGCCGAGCAGAGTCGTGCCTCGCAAGTGTCGACGAAATATGGTCGGTAGTCTACCTAGGGGTATGCCCAAGGTAGTAGATTGTCGGTAGACGATGCGTGTAATTAGGAACCAGATGGTTACAGAGGCACAAGACACAAGATTTATACAGGTTCGGCCACCGTGTTGGCATAATACCTACGTCATGTGTGTCATTATTCTGTATTGATTGAGGTGATTCCTGAGGGGGACCCCTGCCTCTCCTTATATAGTCTGGAGGAGGAGGGTTACAAGTAAAGTATCCTATTTGGTACTATTACAATATCTAGTACAACTTGTAATCTTGCCGTGCACGCCTCGATCTTACAGGCCGAGCCACCTCGGATGGTGTGGCCCATGTACCATCTTGTGGTACCCGGGGGTATATCCCCCATAGCTAGTCCCCGAGCGCCATGTATTCTGATGCGACACGCCATTTTAACCTTCTCTGAACAGTGAGGCTTGAGTTCTTGACATCTCTGACCACCGTTGTTGCCGGAGAAGTAGGTTGTCCGAAGAATGTATGGTGCTCTTAAGAAGAAAGAAAAAGATTTCTGTCCTGGGAAGTGTGCCCACTTGGGTTTCTGTGAAGAAACGTAAGGGTGTCTTGAAGCGTAGTGTCTTTGATCATCAGAGGCGTAGGGGTCGAAAAACAAACACATTCACCGCAAGGTGAAGTGTGCCCATTTAGTCCCTGATCCTGGTAGTAGGTGATGTAGGCACGTGGTGCCAGGGTCTAAAAAGAATTCCTAGTTAAGTTGAGAATCCAATCATCGTACAGGCGATACGAGATGCACCGGCAGGTGCATCGTACCGATGTAGTCCTTGAGCTTGCTGGAAGGTGAGGTATGAGCCTTGTAGCAAGGTCTAAGTGAGAAAAAATATCCCAACTGTATGCGAGTCGCTAGTCGCATGTAGTCGAGACGCAAAGTCCCCGAGCCGTGGTCGGAGAGTGGTCGAGGCAGTCCCCGAGCACAGGTCGAGGAGCGAGCGATGAAGTCCCCGAGCTGTGGTCAGAGAGTGATCGAGGCAGTCCCCGTGCGTAGGTCTAGAAGCGAGCGACAAAGTCCCTGAGCTATGGTCGGAGAGTGATCGAGGCAGTCCCCAAGCGTAGGTCGAGAAGCGAGCGACGAAGTCCCCGAGCTGTGGTCGGAGAGTGATCGAGGCAGTCCCCGAGCGTAGGTCGAGAAGCGAGCGACGAAGTCCCCAAGCATAGCTCGAAATTCCTGTAGAATGGTAGTACATGATGTACAAAATAATAAATTATGGAGAAAAAATCAGCGGTGAAGAAATAGCGTATGACGCTCAGCAGTCATTTGCAAATGAGCATGATGTGATAAAGCAGTTGGTGCTTTGTAAACATCAGTGTTAATGTGAAGTTTGTGTTTATACTTAATATAAACTGCCCGACCAGTTAGTATGTAGCTGAGTCTCCAGCCCTAGCTAGCCTGTTAACCATAATGCGAGGCGCGGAGCCCATGCACGTGTAGGAAGAGCAAAGCGTCGCTAAGGAGCCGCTACCGACCACCCATAACGCAGAGGGCAGACGCTCGTGCACGTGTAGGGAGGAGCCAGAGATAGGGCCATTTTTGGAGACATCGAGCGTCAACATGACTGGTCGAGGATTTGCATTAAGTATAGTTGTATGTTATATTTAAGATTGTATACATGGACAAATGTTATTTGAAGAATAATCATGATGAGGACGTTGTGGAGAAACGTCGTAATGAAAATTATATTAAATATAAATATTAGAAGTATACTTATCTTTGGATAGAAATCTAGTCGGCGGTGATGAAGTTGTCTGGTCCCTAGCTTTCTGACCTATCGTCATGACAGTGGTCACGGTTGTCGTAGCGCCGTTCTTCGCGGTGATCATCATTGCGATGTGGTCTGATGGTCAACGTGGTCGGAGCTCGGCAGAGCCGCTCGGGACGTGGTCGACGTGGTCCGTGGTCGATGTGGTCGGAGCTCGGCGGAGCCGCTCGAGACGTGGTCGACGTGGTCAGCGCTCAGTGGAGCCGCTTGGGACGTGGTCGATGTGAGCTCGGTGGAGCCGCTCGGGACATGGTCGACGTGGTCCGTGGTCGATGTGAGCTCGGACGGCTTGCTCAATCGGCCCGCTTGGCTCGACGTGGCTTGCTAGATGGCTTGGACGTGTACGCGGAGTCGTAGGCGAATATGGCTTAGTCGGAACGCGTTGGCCATGCAAAGGTCAGAGCTCGCAACGTGCGGAGTCGTGGCGTAGCTTGACGAAGTCCAGAGCATGGGTTGAAGTTGTCGGCGTCGATCCCATTGATGTCGAAGTCAAAAAGCGTCGAAGTAGAACTGTGTTCCTGGGGCGAAGCGCATGGCCTGGACGTCCGCTGGTGGAGAATTGGATAAAGATGGCTTGCTTGTATGATCCATGGTCTTCGTATGCATGGTCTTGTAGATTGAATCTTGGTAATTGGTGTCGACGGGTATGGCGATGAGCAGCAGTCATCACGTATGTACGATTGAGTCGGGGTAGGACTCCTGCGTGGGTGCAGCTCGGCGTGTCGTCACGCGGTGGTACAAGTGGTAACACGTTGCCATGGGATGCACGTCGTGCCACGGATGATGTTGATGAAGAAAATTCCCATCTGGTTCTCCACGGAATCAGCATGCACAACCTCTACCTGGCGCACCACTGTCGACGAAATATGGTCGGCAGTCTACCTAGGGGTATGCCCAAGGTAGCAGATTGTCGGTAGACGATGCGTGTAATCAGGAACCCGATGGTTACAGAGGCACAAGACACAAGATTTATACAGGTTCGGCCGCCGTGTTGGCGTAATACCTACATCCTATGTCTCATTATTCTGTATTGATTAAAGTGATTCCTAAGGGGGACCCCTGCCTCTCCTTATATAGTCTGGAGGAGGAGGGTTACAAGTAAAGTATCCTATTTGGTACTATTACAATATCTAGTACAACTTGTAATCTTGCCGTGCACGCCTCGATCTTACGGGCCGGGCCACCTGGGATGGTGCGGCCCATGTACCATCTTGTGGTACCCAGGGGTATATCCCCCACAGCAAGGCTTCTTCTTGTGGGCTAGGCCACCCCTAGGGGCGTAGCCCATGTGGTCTGCCGTGGGAATCCGGGGTCGTACCCCCCACAGCTAGTCCCCGAGCACCTTGTACCCGTTGTGCAACGCCGCCTTGAGCTTGTCCAAGCAGTTGCGAATGATGCCGAGCAGTCAAGCCCATGGTCCAACCACCATGCTTAACTGCCGAGCAGCGTGAACCGTCGCCGAGCAGTATGAACCGTTGCAGAGCAACACGACCTGTCGCCGAGCAGCGTGAACTGTCGCCGAGCAGTGTGACCTGTCGCCAAGTAGCGTGACCTAAGTACGGCTTGCCATAAGGGTGTAAGGAGCACAAGTACAGAATCAAAAATTTCTCTGTAGTGAACCAAGTGTGCCCACTTAGAGTCCGAACAAAATTGTAGGAGTCAATCTTCCTCTATAGTCATGCAGTCTTTGAGAAAAAATCCCGCACACTCACCACGAGGTGAAGTGTGCCCACTTAGTCCCCGAGCCTGGTAGCAGATGATGTAGTCTTGTGGTGCCAGGATCAAAAACTAGAAGAAAAAACAGAAAACCAGCCAAGCAGGCAACCAGTCCCCGGGCGCGGCCCAAAAAGAAACATAGCACATTCACCACAAGGTGAAGTGTGCCCACTTAGTCCCCGAGCCTGACAGTAGGTGACGCAGTCACATGGTGCCAGGGTCAGAAATAGAAAAACAACCTAAAACCAACAGAAAAGACCACCAGTCCCCGATCTGCAGGCGAAGTTATAGGAGTAATCCAACCGTGGAGAAAAAACCGGAGTAACAACTGGACAGTGTCAGTTACTTAGCCTCAATAAATGGCGGAGAAGTTGGCGATATTTAGGCAAGGAGCAACTAAAGGCAGCGATAAATGAGCGCCATGGGCTGCGGTTTGCGCGGAAGCCCATGTAACGGCCCATTTGGCGCATCGGAGAAATCACAGCGGCGCAGATCACGGGAACGGTTTCCCAAAAACCCTTGAGTTATAAAGGTGGGGAAAGTGCGTTGTAACAGTACCGCCACCCACCTTTGCCACTCCACCATTTCATCTTCCATCTTAGCCACCACACCTCCAGATTCAAAGCCACAAACGCTGCCGACGCTAGACCGTATCTAGATCTGAGCGATGGCGCCGAAGAGGAGAGCCGCGAACCCAAATAAAACAAGCCCAAAGAAAGCGGGAAGCGGAGCCAGCTGCAACGAAGAATGGACGTCGTCGCGCACCAAAGAAACGGAGCTCGAAATAATGGTGACGGCGGGCGTGCTTCCTGGCCGCGTCACTGGCGCATGGCGTCTAGCCATTGGTGAGCCCTTTCCAATGCCTAACACTGATGAAGTTGTAGTCTTTGAAGATTATTTTTGGCATGGATTGGGGTTCCCTGTTCATCCTTTCTTGCGAGATCTATTGATATTTTGGTCGATCAGTTTGTGCAATCTCCACCCCAACACTATACTACACATCTCGATCTTTATTCACTTCTGTGAGGCGTTTCTTGGGATTCTTCCACACTTCAACCTCTTTAGACACTTATTTTGGTTAAAGAAGAAAGGCGGCGGCGGCTCCAAGGTGGTCGGCGGCGTATATCTATAGCTCTGGGACGGAATGGCCAGCGATTATATTAGCATACCACTGAACACTTCCTTGAAAGGGTGGAATGCCAAGTGATTTTACATGAAACAGAACCACCCGGCCGTCCGCTGTGACGCCCACCATATCCTGGAGAACTAAAGAAGCTGGTCGGAGAGACCAAGGAGTGTTGATATGGAGCAAGTGAAGGAGCTCCTTGAGTTGATTCAAAGGGTGGAGTTGAGAGGTGAACTTGTGGCAGCAAGCTTCATAGTACGCCGTGTCTAGCCCTGCAAGGAAAGGGCCTACCCTGCTTTTGACTATAAAGGCGACGACGACGAAACCCGAGAGAGACCTGAGCGGCTATCAAGGAAAGAAGTAATATGCCGCACCACAGAATTATTCACCTCCAGCGCCTCATTTAGCTGGCCGAAAGAAACGAAGGCCTTCAACTGTACCAACCCGCCTCCTCAGGTAATAATCTTGCCCTGCATTGTTCAATTGTTGATTCACCGAGCAGGGAACTGTCTTACTTATGCAAAGATCCATTCACTGGACAAAGCAGTATACTTTTCTGACGTGCCGAGAGCTGAATGGCCGCTAGCGGTGGACGTCCGACCAATAGAAAACCCTGAAGAAAGTTCCATCGGTATCTCATCAGAATCCAGAGATTTAGATGTTGATCATACGGCGCGTCCCCCCCCCCATTGTCGGAGAAATCTCGTGGAAAACGGGCAGCGGCAGACGAGCCGGCCAGGAAGAAGAGGAAAACGGCGACGACCGCTCCCCACAAACCGGGCGGTATATCACTGGGCGGCGACTAGACCAGCCGTCCACGAAGAGCCGTGGTGATGGAGTGGTTTGATGACGATGACAATACAGTTCCTCCTCCCCCAAGCGTGCAAACAACTTCACGCAGAACACGCGTGGAGGAGCAACCAAGGGGAAGCGACGAAGTCCCTGAGCATCAGACGACGGTTGTACAGGCGGAGCAAACACTGGAACAACAAGCAGAGCAGAGGCCAACTGTAGAGGAGGATAGACCTCCACCCAGTACTATGGAGGTCGACCCCACAGCCGCCCCCGGGGGCTCGAACAGGCCTCACCGATTCAAAAAAGCACACCGGCAGACCAAATGGTAAGTAACCTCGTAGTGTTATTGTTTTGCTATTTGACCTCTGTTTTTCGGGCGATTGACTAAGTGTTCTGATGCAGCGCAAGGGACATGGAGGGTCCAAAGTCACCCGCCCAGACTATCAAGCAATCTCAAGCTGATCCCGATGTGGAGGAAACCCCTTCCGCCCATGTGTCAGGGTCCCCCAGTGCTCGGTGATCGGCGGAACAAACAACAACCACTGCAGGTGGAACTGGAGATGGTGAGGGACAGGCATTAGCAGTAACCGGCTCAGCAACAATACCTGGAGCAACGTCGGGTAGCGCCAGACCCTCAGGAGCTAAAACTGTAGTGGCCAGCGAGGCAGCAGAGTCCGGGTCGGTGAGACCAGGGGTGCCCGAGGAGCCAACGGTGTCCCCTGAGGGGTCACAAGTCATGCTCAGACCCACTGTCCGGCCACAGAGCCCCCCTGCGGTGAACCCTACTGCTGCGGAAGAGGAGGACAAGGTTGAGGAGATCGTTCATGATGAGCCTCGAACCCAATCTGTTCGGATCCTTCGCAAGCGCGGTGACGAAGTGGTAGTTGTCGAGGAAGAGGACACCACTAGAGAAATGAGGAGGCTGAAATCTGCCCTCGGCAGAGTAGTAAAACAAATCGAGGTTGATACTGAATCCCAAAAATTCTTCGTTGTCATTATTTATTTCCTTCTGTCATTATCATTGTGCATTTCTAGGGGATAACTCGAACTGCCGAGCACCGTTACCAGTTGATTAAGAGGATGGAGCCCCTCGCCGAGGAGAACAAAAAACTCAAGGAGGCGATGAACCTTTCGGAGAAGAATATTCAAAGGGCCCAGCGCGAGCGAGACCTTGCCGAGTCCAACGCGCGGGACCTAGAATACCAGAAGGGGGTCCTGTCTGTACAACTGGCGACTGTGAAAGAACAACTTCAAAGCAAGTCCGAGCAGCTGATCACTGTCTCTACACAACTTAAAGATGCTTCCAAGCAACTGGAAAAGCTGCAAAAAGTCTCTGAGGAGAAGAGAGGTACGTTCGATCCATAAAAATGCCGCACATAGTTGGATTCAATTACTTTTGTTGATGAATGATGTACTTGTAGAACAAGACGCGGAGCTCGGGCAACTGTGCCAGTCCCTAGAGCAACTCCGGGAGGAGAAAGCGAAGGAAACAAAGCGAGCGAACAAACGTACTGAGGAACTGGACGGTGAGTACCCCGTGGTCGGGTTTTTTGCTGAGGCTAATGTCTTCCCTGATGGATCTCGAAATGCATGCAGACTACCATCGGAGGGTCAAGGCACAATTCGATGTCTTAGAGCAAGACGCCCGTACCCAGAGGAACAAATTTGACGCCGTAGTTGCCAGAATCAAACCAGTGCTTGACTGCGTCGACCCAGAAACAGCACCCCTATTTGACGGTAGCAGGCAAGGGTCAGATACCATCATCCAGAGGTGCAAGGCAGCGTGGGAGAATTTCAAGATCTTCAACCGCGACGCCATTATGACCATTGCTACTCATGTCCTTATGGTTGCTCGGTCCCACTACCCAACCATCGACGTTCAATCGATAGGGGGCGGTTTCGCCGAAGGACTGAGCGATGCGAAGACCTAGAAGCTAGAGGATGAGGTGGAAGACGCAGCCAAGAAACTGGCCAGCGACATAGATCTGTTTGGTGAGACGGATGGCAGTGACATAGCCCAATGATCTGCCTGGCTGACATCATCTGTAATTTCTACGCAATGCAATTAGAATGCGCAAAAGCGCAAGAACACTTATATATACGATAAATGTTATAAATTGCATGTGTATGCAGTTAGATTGTATTTCGGCGAGAAAATCTTCGTAATTAGACCATAAAATATTTATACAGAGTATAAGTAGAGTCCGAGCAGCTAGTTTTGCTAATAACCCCCATGGCCTCAGCTAGCCCATAGTACATGACGTCGAGCGCGGAGCCCGAGCACGTGTAGGGGGAATAGGCGTGACCAAGGAACCGCAGCCGACCACCCATAACACAGAGCACGGAGCCCGTTGCACTTGTAGGGAGAGATCAGAAACTAGGCCTTCTCCATAGAGAAAAGAGCGAAACGTATGCTGCTCGGCAGTTGTCGAAATGACTGTAGATGACAGAAACGGCGACCGAGCAATAAATTCTTCTCTGAGCTCTCGGCCTCGGATAGCCCATAATCTATAACGTCGAGCGCAGAGCCCGTGCACGTGAAGGAAAAACGGGCATGACCAAGGAACCACAGCCGACCACGCAGAGCGCGGAGCCCGTGGCACGTGTCGGGAGAAATCGGAGGCTGGGTCTTCTCCGAAGCGAACAGAAAAGAAAGTAGGCTGCTCGCTGATCGGCGAAATATCTTTAAAGGTTTACAGCGAATTATTCGGCGGTTTTGGAGAAAAACGTGTGGCGAGACACGTTGGCGATTTGGAGGAGACGTGTTTGGAGAAAAAATAATTCGGCATTTTTTTTGGCGAAAATGTGTCGGAGTTTTGGAGAAAACGTTCGGAGATTTTCGAGATTTGGAGAACTTTATTCGGCGAAATCGTGGTCGGCGATTTGGAGAAATCGTTTGGTGATTTTGGAGAAAACCGTTCGGCGATTTTGGAGAAAACTGTTCGGCGATTTTGGAGAAAACTATTCGGCGATTTTGGAGAAAACCGCTCGGCGATTTTGCAGAAAACCGTTCGGCGATTTTGGAGAAAACCGTTCGGCGATTTTGGAGAAAACCGTTCGGCGATTTTGGAGAAAACTGTTCGGCGATTTTGGAGAAAACTGTTCGACGATTTTGGAGAAAACTATTCGGCGATTTTGGAGAAAACTATTCGGCGATTTTGGAGATCGTTATGGAGTATCGTATTGCTTCGGCGGCCGTACGCGGAGATCGAAAGTTAAAGGAGAAAAAATGGAGACATATTTATGGAGACCAAAACTTTATTCATCATAAAATGGAGAGTACATATCTGGAGCGTTTCAAGGGTAGAAACATATAAGGTGCTCGATGTGCCATGAGTTTGGAACATCAATCCCATCTAAGTCACATAAGCGATAAGATCCTGGTCGGGTGACCTCTTTGACGACGTAGGGCCCTTCCCAAGGGGAAGAAAGCTTGTGCAACCCTTCGGTCTTTTGTTTTCTGCGGAGAACGAGGTCACCGACGGTGAATGAATGACCTTTTACATTGCGGTTATAGTACCTTCGCAGATCTTCTAGATACTTGGCTGTGCAGACGCAGGTGATCAGGCGTTCTTCCTTGGCCCGGTCAATGTCCTCTGTATGAACAGCCGCGGCCTGCTCTTCAACATAATTTTCCACCCTGGGTGCTCGGAAGGCAACATCTGCTGGTAGTATGGCCTCTGAGCCATAGACCAAAAAATATGGAGACACACTGGTACTGCAACTAGCTTGAGTGTGCAGTCCCCAGACCACAGCCGGTAGTTCTTTGAGCCATCTACCCGGATGCTTTTCTTCTTTCTGATATAGCCTCTTTTTGAGGGCGTCAAGGATCATACCATTAGCCCGCTCAACCTAGCCATTAGCTCTAGGATGAGCAACAGAAACGTACTTAACGGAGATGCACCGGCCTTCACAGAAATCCCAAAAATGATGGCCGGTAAACGTGGTTCCGAGGTCGGTGATAAAGCTGTTCGGGAGACCGAACCTGTGTATGATATCTTCAAAGAGGTCGACTGCTTTGTTTGTAGTAGCTGAAACGAGCAGTTTGTACTCGATCCACTTAGAGAACTTATCAATGGCGACGTATACATACCTGAAACCTCCTGGCGCTGGCTTGAAGGGCCCAATCATGTCCAGTCCACAGCATGCGAAAGGCCAAGAAGTTGGGATGGTCTGCAATTGCTGTGCCGGTACGTGTATTTGCTTGGCGAAGAACTGACATCCCTCACAGCGCTGGATGAGGTCTTCTGCATCGGAGATGGCCGTGGGCCAGTAGAAGCCAGCTCAGAAAGCTTTGCCAACTAGGTTTCTCGAGGCCATGTGATTGCCACAAGAACCAGAATGAATTTCGTGAAGCAGCTTCACTCCTTCGTCTTGAGGGACGCACTTCTACAATATCCCTTCCTTGGCACTCTTCCTCATCAAGTTACCATCTACCAACACGTAGTGCTTACTTCGGTGGATTAGGCATTCAGTGTCGGTCTTGTCGGCGGGTACTTCAGAGTTGGTGAGGTACTTGATGAATTGCTCCCTCCAATCGGCGACCGGCGAAGGCACCGCAAGTACCAACTGCTTCTTCTTTAATGGATGGCACTAGGAGATCTTGCATGAAGACCCCCGGTGGAACCGTAGCGCGAGACAAACCTATTTTTGAGAGCTGGTCGGCTGGTTGATTTTGATCTCGTACCACGTGGTGGTACTCGATACCGTAGAACTTCCCTTCAAGCTTTCGGATTTTGGCATAGTATGCGTCCATCTTCTCACTGGAACAGGACCAGTCTTTGTTGAGCTGGTTGATAACCAACGCGGAGTCTCCGTACACCATGAGGCGTTTGACGCCGAGCACGACGGCTATACGAAGACCATGGAGTCATGCTTCGTATTCCGCGGCATTGTTGGAGGCCGGGAAGTGTATCCGAAGAACGTAACGTAGCTTATCCTTGGTCGGCGTAATGAACAGAATGCTTGCACCGGCACCGTTGATGTTAAGGGCACCGTCAAAGTACATCACCCAGTGCTCGGGGCAAGCGGCGGCGATGGGCTCTTAGATCTCGGTCCATTCAGCGACGAAGTTAGCGAGCACCTATGACTTAATGGTAGGTCTGCTTCTAAATTCAATGGAATAGGTGCCGAGCTCAACAGCCCACTTAATGATGCGGCCATTGGCTTCTTTGTTGCGAAGAATGTCCCCCAGGGGAAACTTAGTGACCACGGCGATCTTGAAGTATTCGAAGTAATGCCAGAGCTTGCACGACGTAATTAGAATTGCGTATAACAGCTTTTGTACTTGAGGATAACGAGTTTTTGGCTTATTGAGTACTTCACTGATAAAGTAGATCGGACGTTGCACCCTGTAAGCGCACCTGGCTTCCTCGCGTTCGATGATGATAGCTGTACTCACAACGCGAGAAGTGGCGGCGATGTATATGAGCAGAGTCTCATCTGGCCTTGGTGCTGTCATGATCAGCGGCTTAGTCAAGAACAACTTGAGCTGTTTGAAAGCTGAGTCTACCTCCTCCGACCAGGAAAAGTGCTCGGAGGCCTTGAGGAGCTTAAAGAAGGGTAACCCTTTTTCACCTAGGCGTGATATGAAGTGGCTTAAAGCAGCCATGCAACCTGTAAGCTTTTGTATATCTTTGACACATGTTGGCCGTTTCATATTAGTGATGGCGGAGACCTTGTCCGGATTAGGCTCGATGCCTCGAGCACTAATGATGTAGCCCAGCAGTATACCGGATGGAACTCCAAAGATGCACTTTGAAGGGTTCAGCTTCCATCGGTACTTGTTCAGATTGGCGAAGGTTTCTTCGAGGTCGGCGATAAGGTTGTCGGTTGTCTTGGTTTTGACGACCACGTCATCGATGTATGCTTCAACGTTGCAGCCAATTTGCTGGTCGAGGCACATCTGAATGGCCCTTTGATAGGTAGCCCCAGTGTTCTTGAGTCCGAAGGACATAGTTTTGTAGCAGTATGCTCCGAAAGGTGTAATGAACGACGTCTTTATCTGGTCTTCTTCCTTGAGGGAGATCCGATGATAGCCCGAGTAACAATCAAGGAAAGAGAGTAGTTCATAGCCGGTGGTAGAGTCTACAACCTCGTCTATCCGAGGCAAGCCGAAGGGGTCTTTAGGGCAGTGTTTGTTAAGATCAGTATAATCAACGCACATTCTTCATTCTTTATTCTTTTTCTGAACGAGAACAGGGTTTGCTAACCAATCTAGATGATACACTTCTTTTATAAACCCGGCAGCTAAGAGCCATTTTATTTCTACCCTAATAGCCTCCTTCTTGTCTGGCGTGAATCGGCGAAGTTTCTGCTTGATCAGTTTGGTGGCCGGCGAGACATTCAAGGAGTGCTCGATCTTCTCCTGTGGTACCCCCGGCATGTCTGCAGGTTTCCAAGCAAACACATCGGCGTTGGCACGTAGGAAGGAGATGAGCGCGCTTTCCTATTTGGGGTCAAGTTGAGCCCCAATCTTCACGGTCTTGGAAGCATCATTGAGGCTGAGGCTGACCTCCTTGACTTCCTTGGACTTGGCGGAGGCACGGGGAAGCTCAAGCTCTGGAATCTCCATGTCATCGGTGGGTACTATCCTGGCTTCGGCGACCACGCTAGCCATCTGGATGGAGAGGTCGGTGGCTTCGGTGAGGGCGAGACTCTCTGTCTCGCAGGCGTAGGCGACGGAAAGGTTGGCCTGCAGAGCTAGGACTCCGACAGGCGAAGGCATCTTCAACACCAAATACGCGTAGTGCGGTATGACCATGAATTTGGCCAGAGCTGGCCGGCCAAGTATGGCGTGGTAGGCGTTGTCGAAGTCGGCGACGTAGAAGTTGATATGCTCGATGCGGTAGTTGCTTGCCGTACCGAACTGTACTGGCAAGGTGATCTCTCCAAGTGGCCTGGATGCCCTTCTAGGTACCACACCCTAGAAGGAGGAGTCTGAGGGTGTGAGATCTGATATTGCGAGGCCCAACTCCCTTAGGGCTTTGGTGAAGAGTAGGTTCAAAGCACTACCACCTTCAACAAGGACTTTTCTGAATAGTACCTTATGGACGGTTGCGTCGAGGACAAGGGGGAAACGCCATGTATATGGTATGTCTACCCACTGGTCGGCCCTGCTGAAGGTGATGGGGGTCTCAGACCACGGGCGATAGCTGGGGTCAGCGGTAGTTTCTTCTAAAGCGACGGTGAGCACTCGTCGAGCGGCAAGCTTCCGTTCCCTTTGACTCTCAGTGGAGGCGAGGCCCCCGAAGATGGTGACGACCACCTTATCATGGTCTTGAAAGGCGTTGTTGTTGTTCCCAGGTGGTCGGCGACCTCCTGTTCCATTGTTGTCGTCGTCGAGCCTCTTGTCCTGGAACTCCCTGGCTAGACCAATGCAGTCCTTCATCTTGTCTTTGGCGTTCTTGTGAAGAGGGCATGGGCCGTCGAGTATCTTTTGGTACTACTCGTCATAGTTATGCTTGGCGCGAGGTTGACTAGCGGCAGTGAAGATGTGCTCTGGCTGGCGATGGCGATTTTGGCCAGACCTGTGTCCTCCTATTCGATCACGGCCGCTATCACAATGATAGCTACGGTCATTGGGGCGGCGGTCGTTGTGACGTCGGTCGTCGGGGCGATCGTCGTATCGGTGGGGTGGTCGCTGAATGCCTGCATCCTCGTTGAAGCGCACCTCGGCTTCCTCTACATCGACGTACTGGTTGGTGGTAGTTATCATTTTGCCGATACCGGTTGGCGGCTTATGGTTGAATTTGGAGCGAAGTTCGCGATGGTGGAGTCCTCGGATAAAGGCGATGATGACTTCAGCTTCCGTGATGTTGGGGATAGAATTTCTCATCTCGGAGAAATGCCGGATGTAGCTGCGGTGGAGCTCGGATGGCTTCTGGTTGATGCGGCTGAGATCATGCTTCGTGCCAGGACGAGTACACATGGCCATATAGTTGTCGGTGAAGACTTTCTTCAACTCTTCCCACGAGCCAATGGAGTCCGGCGCAAGGCTGGTGAACTAGCTCATGGCGGGTGGCGTGAGCATGACGGGGAGGTAATTTGCCATAACACTGGTGTCTCCTCCCGTGGCACGGACGGCAGTGGCATAAGCCTGCAGCCACTAAGTTGGGTTCATTCTTCCTTCGTAGGGCTCGACCCCGGTGATCTTAAAGCCACGGGGCCATCGAAGCGTTCAGAGATCCTTTGTGAAAGCTAGAGGCCCCTCAAGATTGTCGACACCGTAATCTGCGGCATTGTGGTTGCGGATAGGCTCGAGGGCTGAGTCCGGGTTGCCGTACTCCCTTTCGTAATCCTGGCGGCGACGTACTTCGCCTTCGTGGCGACCAAAGCGATGGTGCTCGATACGCCGCCGCACATACTGGAGGTTGCTGAGATGTACTCTAGCATCCTGTTCGACCACCTGGTCGTGTTGGCGATGGTGTTCGGCGCGATGCCCCTCGGGTACCCCTTGGAGAGGTAATGACTGGTCAGCGAAACAGCTTTGACTTGGGTGGTGGTTGAACCTCAGCGTAGCTGATCGGTGAATCGTGCTCGTAGAGCACGAAGGTCTCTGGTCCTCGCGGATCTCATTGACCTGACAGTGAGCCGCTTTAAGCATGGAGGTGATCTTGGCGAGCTCAGGCGTTTGAGGGAAACGAGTGAGCTCGTTGGCGGCTACTGCCAAATTGGCGCTTGGAGTCTTGAAGACGTCGTGGCCGTCGATGTGGAGAAATTCTTCGTCAAGGTCGCGGTAGAGCCGGAGCGACCTTCCTTGAGAGTCAAGCCGATTATTCCGAGCAGCCTCGGCCCTTGCGATGGCTACCTCGTTCTCTTGCCGCTGCGTGCGGTTGACGTTTTGGTTCTCCCAAGCGGCGCGCTCTTCCTCGGTTTCACCATTCTGAGAAGGGCTATCGATGCTGACGTTGAAGATCGCGCCACCCCGGAAGGGTGGGAGGAGAAATTGATCGGAGAAGGTTTTGGCAAGGGTCTCCATAGAGTCCTGAGACTCGGAGCCCGGAGTTTCTTCCAAGATAGTCTGGAGGTGCGACCTGGGGCTCCAGCCTAGGTGTAGCGTGTTGACAACCGGCGGGAGCTGGACGGTGATCTGGTCGGCGAGTCTGCCCCTTAGGGCGTGCTGGTAAGCAACGGCGGTGTTGGAGAATCCGAAAGGTAGGGCCATAGTCCTTGTAGTTTCCCAAGCACCCTTCGATAGATCCAGATCGGAGGGTGGTCGGCGCTGAACCAGAGTGTCCAGTGCCCATTCGGCGACGGAGAGACAATCAGCGAGCTTCAGTCTGACCCGATCAATGGACTCGATCAGATCGTCATTATTGATCGGCCTCCTTTGGTAGCGAGGAAGCGGACGGCGAGTTGTTGCCAAAAGAGACCTCGGAATCACCTCTGAGATCGGATCTATAGTTGCAGGTGCAGGGGTGGCCGGCGCAGAACCGATCTGCTCCGGCTCGAGGAGCTCTCCAACTCCGTCAGCATTGATGATCCACGAGATGGATCTGACCGTGAAGATCTGGCTGGGCTGTGGAAGGGATGAAGAGCCTATGGAAAAAACCATCTTGTTCGACAACGAAACAGTACGCACAACCCCTACCTGGCGCGCCAACTGTCGACAGATTATCATCGGCAGTCCTCCGAGGGGTATCCCACGAAGGTAGATTGATCGGTAGAGGAGCGCGAGATCAAGAACAAGAAGGCAACAGAGACACACGAGTTAGATAGGTTCAGGCCGTTAGTATGACGTAATACCTTACTCCTGTGGTCTGTTGGTTTGTATTAGCTATCGTATGATATGCCGTGATTTTAGAGGGGGTCCCTACCCGCCTTATATAGTCCGGGAGGCAGGGTTATAAGTCGGTTAGATCTAAGAGATAACCGGAAAGTAATAACTGATTACAGGAATCTTGGGATCATACATATCCTAACAGATCTCGTAGTATCTTCAGGATATCTTCCTGATGTCTTGCGGAAGGCGCCGAGCAGAGTCGTGCCTCACAAGGCTTCTTCTTGTGGGCTGAGCCACCCCTAGGGGCGTAGCCCATGTGGTCTGCCGTGGGTATCCGGGGTCGTACCCCCCACAGACACTTAGGAGATAGATCACTAAGATAGTGTAAACTAGTCAACTCGAGAGAGTAACGGGTGAGGTAGTTTCCTATGACATTCTTATTACAAGGTCAAAGTATATATATACCCAACTATAGCTAAGACTAACTCTACTCTTGTGCACTTCAGGACACCGCTTAGATGGTAGAGCACCCATAAAAGATAACTCTACCGACGCGACTACGGTCCTACAATTTAAGAACCTGTTCAATTCGGCGTCGACTACAAAGGATAGACGGCACTGTCACCACCTGCTGCTACCACACAACCAGAGAACAGGGTGTACTCATAGGCAGAGCATCATATAAGCACCATGCTTACATGAGGCTCGGCTACTTGGCCCAATTGATAAACTATAGAAGGCTAAGCGTTGTATGAACCCGCACACAAAAGTAATGATAACCTTAACTAAGCAAGATATATATTCAAAGTAAGTATAGACATGTAGATAAGAATATGATGAATTGATATTAAGTCTTACAAGATGTAGAAGTGAAGAGACAAGGCTTTGCTGAGCCTCCAAGACTAGATTTGAAACTTGAGCATGAGCCCAACTCGACCCTCACTCCTGAGCTACTAATCTACTACATTGGAGAGTTCTAGACCTAATCGTCCTAGTGTGTGTTGATCTGAATGAGAGATATGAATTATGGTTTCCAAGA
This sequence comes from Miscanthus floridulus, assembly GCF_019320115.1. NCBI lineage: Eukaryota > Viridiplantae > Streptophyta > Magnoliopsida > Poales > Poaceae > Miscanthus > Miscanthus floridulus. Next base: position 34,267,390 of record NC_089582.1, on the reverse strand, counting down.
TGTCCCAGGGAGGGGGGTAGGGGCTGCTTTATATAGGGGAGATGGAGTAGGGGGCAAGGCATTGCCATGTCATCGATCCACGTCAACTCCCTTGATCACCGTTGGATGAACCGACCTTGATCAACGGCGGAGATGGACTCTCAAAGGTGGTGGAAAACCGTTGTAGAAAGGAGACGCTGATCGATGGGACCCATAGGTCGGCCAGCCTATAGGTGGGGCTAGCCGGCCTGTCTCTGTGATACGTGCGCCCCACCTTCTGGTGGAAGCTTCTAGACTCCGTCTTGAGTTGTTTTCCGTAGGTTTCGTGAGCCGAATCTCTTTCTAATATCGGTTTGCTTGTTTGGAGAGTATGACCGTGGCCTAGGGGTTGTTTTCTTGATAAATCCTCATACATTCACATATTCACCAAAGCTCGTGGAATTCATTAGTTTAAACCCCTATTCCTATGTTTGGTGATGAAATTAAGTACATATGCAGGATATGTTGACGGTTTATGATTGATGTTAACGACCATCAACAGGTAGCTAAATGTTTTCTCTCAACAAAGAGGGATTAGGCTATACCCCCAAGAAAGGTAAGGTGGCCTTTGTCACTCCCAAAGCTAGCTTTGTGAAGGGCAATGGTCGGTTTTGCAATAGATGCATGCAAGTTAAGCATATAGAGCAATATTGCAAGACTAACAAGAACAAGCAACCTAATGTATCCTCAATTAGATTTGACTCTTGTTACATGCTTGTTAAGGAGCCAATGGTGTGAAGGCTAAGTTCATTATTACACAAATTATGGGCTCAAAGAAGAAAGCCATTGGGGTTCCGAAGACCTTAGTGACTAACCTTTAAGGACCCAAGCAAGTTTGGGTACCTAAAAAAATTGATCTTCTTTTGTAGGTCAATTATAAAGCCAGAGGAAGGCATTAGGTGCTTGATAGTGGGTGCACACAACACATGATCGGTGTTTCAAGAATGTTCAATTCAATCAACACAAATGAGAGCAATAGGATTGATAGTATCACATTTGGTGACAATGGCAAAGTCAAGGTCAAAGGGCTTGGTAAGATTGCAATATCCAATGACTTGAGCATTTTTAATGTGCTACTAGTGGATAGCTTGAACTTCAACCTATTGTCGGTAGCTCAATTGTGTGATCTTGGTTTCAAGTGCATATTTGGTGTGGATGATATAGACATCATAAGTGTAGATGCCTCTAACTTGATATTCAAAGGATTTAGATATGAGAATCTATACTTGGTTGATTTCAATGCTAGAGAAGCTCAACTGCCAACATGTTTGTTCACTAAGTCTAGCATGGGTTGGTTATGGCATAGAAGGCTTGGTCATGTTGAAATGAAACAATTGAACAAGTTGATTAAGCATGATCTAGTTAGAGGCTTGAAAGATGTCACATTTGAGAATGATAAGCTATGTAGTGCATGTCAACCAGAAAGTAAGTTGGTAACACACATCCTAAGAAGAGCATGATGAGTACATCTAAGGCGTTTGAGTTGTTGCACATGGATTTGTTTGGACCAACCACATACACTAGCATTGGTGAAAACAAATATGGTTTTGTAATTGTGGATGATTTCACTAGATATACATGGGTGTTCTTTCTTGTTCATAAGAGTGATGTCTTTGCAACCTTCAAGACATTTATCAAGAGAATTCACAATGAGTTTGAGACAACCATCAAGAAAGTGAGAAGTGACAATGGTAGTGAGTTCAAGAACACAAGAGTTGATGAGCTATGTTATGAGTTCGGAATTAGACATTAATTCTCGGCCAAGTACACTCCACAATCAAACGGCCTAGTTGAAAGGAAGAATAGAACCTTGATTGATATGGCAAGATCAATGTTGAGTGAGTACAATGTGAGTCATTCATTTTGGACCAAAGCTATCACAACATGGCTTGCTACTATAGCAACCGACTCTATTGTCACCCCATGATGGAGAAGACACCATATGAGCTCTTGAATGGAAGAAAGCCCAATATTACATACTTTTGCATTTTTGGTTGCAAATGCTATATATTGAAGAAAGGCACAAGATTGAGCAAGTTTGAGAAGAAATGTGATGAAGGTTTCTTGCTTGGTTACTCTACTACTAGTAAGGCTTATAGAGTTTGGAATTTGGCTAGTGGTACTCTTGAGGAGGTTCATGATGTAGAATTTGATGAAACCAATGGTTCCCAAGAGGAAGATGAGAATCTAGATGATGTGAAAGACACTCAATTGGTCAATGCAACAAAGAACATGGACATTAGTGATATAAGGCCTAGAGATGTGATTGATGTTGAAGATGACAAGAATCAAGTGCTCTCTAACTCAAATGCGTAAGCTAGTGGTTCTCATGATCAAAGTCAAGCTAGTGCAAGTGATGACAAAGAGCAAGATCAACAACAAGTGGCTAGTACATCATCTCAATCAAATGCAAGCAATCAAGTGCAAGTGCTCCAACCAACCAATATTATAAGAGATCATCCATTGGATTCTATCATTGGTGATATCTCTAGAGGTGTGCAAACAAGATCAAGATTGGCATCATTTTGTGAATATTTCTTATTTATGTCATCCATTAAACCTAAGAAGATAGATGAAGCTTTGTTGGATGTTGATTGGTTGAATTCTTTGCATGAAGAGATAAACAACTTCACAAGAAATCAAGTATGGGAGTTAGTTGAGAGGCCTAAGGATCATAATGTGATTGGAACCAAATGGGTATTTCAGAACAAACAAGATCAAGATGGGATAGTTGTGAGGAACAAAGCAAGATTAGTGGCTCAAGGTTACACTCAAGTTGAAGGTCTTGACTTTAGAGAGATATATGCCCCAGTTGCAAGATTGGAATCAATTAGGATCTTGTTAGCCAATGCTTGTGCTCACAACATCAAGTTGTACCAAATGGATGTGAAGAGTGTATTTCTCAATGGGTATATCAATGAGCTTGTGTATGTTGAGCAATCTCCCGGTTTTGAAGATGAGAAGAAGTCCAACCATATTTACAAGTTGAAGAAGGCTTTGTATGGATTGAAGCAAGCACCTAGAGCATGGTATGAGAGATTGAGGGACTTCCTACTCTCTAAGGAGTTCATTATGGGCAAGGTTGATACAACTCTCTTCACCAAGAAGATTGGCAAGGTGATGAGGACATGACACCCATGCATATGACCATGTTTGGCGCATGGTGTGGAGGGTTAGGAGGCCAGCAAGGGTGTCCAAGTCAAGAAGGAGGCCCGAGGCTAATTCGGTTCGAGTCTCCGAGGTGGAGGCCCAAAGCAACTAAAGTTCAAGCCTGTCTTGGAGTCCAGGAGCAGCACGTACCAAAAATGATGCCTAGGTCGCATACAGTATCCGTTTTGGGCGTTCTTTATATGGATGGAAAGATAATTTCATGGAGCTTCCAATGGCACCAGTTGCACCTTAAAATTCGATCGGAGTCAACGGGAATCGTAGAAACAAGTGGACGTCCAGAATCTGTCAGGGTGTTGCTCCACCGTCGATGACAACTTAATTTAGAGGTGAGCTCGTTCTTAAGTGATCATTTTCATACTTTTGAGAATAGATTGCTACCTAATGATGTTATATTAATTAGGAACATTGGAGAGTGTCATGAGGAACTTAGAGGAAGAGGCGGAGGCAATGATGACCAGCAAGGACATCCAACAGAAACTGGAGGCCCGGTCCAACATGATTTTGAGTCTGCCTTGGCCTCCAGGACAAGTCTGCCTTAAACTGGTCACCCAAGAAGCATCCAGACTCCGTTTTCGACGATCCACATATGGTTGGAAAGCTAATTTGATAAGGAAGCCAATTCAAGTGGTCTCACGTCAAAAGCCCTTTAGAATCAACAAAAATCGTCGAAACAAGTCAGTGTCCAGAATCTGCCAGGGTGCTGTGAGACCATCTTTTGGCCCGTTGGACCATGTATCGTGTTTGGGCCCATTAGGGGGCGCGTCCAGGGTAGGCGACGACCCTAAGACCTTTATAATTATACGCCGCCGCCGTTATTAGGTTTTGGGTTTTGCTTAGATTAATCTGTCAAGAACAGTTTCGCCGTTCATCGGTTTGTGAGACCCCAACTTCGTGAGATTAATCATTCATCTGCAATTTGGTTGCTTTCTTTCTTGTTATTGCTTGTGTTCTTCATTGCGCAGGCAGGGATTAGCCTTCTTGGCGAGGTCAACCGGATCCGTGTCTTGGTTGATAACCAGAGGAGTTGTGGTGCTAAGATTGCAGAGTTCGATCTTTCGATCTGAAACCGGATCGGTGTGTCATTCCCCGCCACAACGATAGTTACCTCTACCTGACGGAAGATCGGGACCCCCGTATCCCATTAAGTGGTAATCAGAGCTTCAGGTATTACCGTCAGGTTTATCACTACCCTAGTTTTATTTTGTCTTTGTCCTATAAATCTCGAAAATTGCCCCACAAAAATATTTGTGTTAATCTTTGTTTTCTACCTATCCTATCACCCGTTGTGCTGCTGCAATATTTTAATTTTAGTTCGCTTTATTGAACGGTCGTCCCTTGCGTGTCATCGTTTCGCCGTGTTTAGGTCTCGTTCATATCTGGTTCCTGGTTCATGCTTTGAGTTTGCTGGTCCGTGTTTTTTTTTTTTTTGCAAAAGAAGAAGTTTACGGCTAGCCTACAATAGGGCTGTCACTTTGTCAACAAGGAAACTAGTTGGTTAGAGAGTCCTATAATCTTTTTGACTCTACGTTAAAGTTTTCAATCTGCTAATGCACTAATTAAAAACAAGAAGGCGTTTTCAGAAAAAGCATAGCAGATAGCCTGCCTCACGTTTGCCCAGTAACTCTACATTCAGCGCTGGAAGATTTGGACTGCCTATAACCTTGTGTTTGAGCAGCATAGTTCAACCTGTCCTCTTGCATAAAATCTTCTAGTTGTTCCTCGCCTGTAGAGTGCAGTTTGTTGTCAGGTTGAGTTGTAATATATTGCTGCAGTTTGGGTTCTCTGGTTGAAAAAAAAAGAATAAAAGGCAAAGGTGCAAAAAAAAAAGCCGCACCCTAAAAAAAGAGCAAGAAAAAAAAGAAAGTGAAAAAAAACAATTTAGAAGTGCCTGCATCCTTTGAGTCTTTGTGCCAAGCTCTACTGTTGCTTTCTTGAACTAGGTCCGAAACAAGTTTAGGCCGACAATATAGACTAGCTTTGGACTACTTTTTAATCTTGCAATTTCTGAATTAAATTATTGATATTCCTTGCTACCATATTTTAAGCCTCCCAAGCTCCACATATATACTTCAGATCAGTACAGATAAAGGCCCTTGCAATCTCAGTACCACTGCCTCACAGGTATCACGAACCAGCCGCCGGTTGTACCGTCCACTGCTTGCGTTGGTAAGAAATTTGTAAGAGCTTCGTAAGACGCTTCCACTTTGGAAGAGCTTTTTAAGACAACACATTCCATTATTCTTTTTAATTTTTATAGAGGTAGTTATGTTTTTCAGCTGCCCGTGAAATCCAGTAGAAGGACCTAGCCAACGGATTACCCTGAAAACACATTTCCATGGCCATGGGTGGTTGGCAACACTAACTTTCCAATTTATTTCTAAAGATAAAGACTCTTGCATATAGAGACGGTTTAGAATTTGGCTTCTATAAAATCAATTTCAACCGTCTCTAAAATTTCTTTTTTTATAATGACTTTATGTCCAAAGTCTTGTGCTCATTTTATTTTTGACCTCATAAAATTCCATCAGGGGACAACTCCTGTTTCTTATAAAAAGAAAAAAAAAGGCCTTGTGCTCACAGCTCTCGCAAAGCACGCTTCGTTCAAGGTTCTTTTTCCTAAGAGCATCTCCAATAGTTAACAAAAAAGCAATTGGTAAATCAATGAGTTTTCGAAGTGCCTAAAAAATTGAGAGCATATTTGTTGGGTTCCTCTAACAGTTTTCAAAATCTCGATTCTAAAATATAGAAGACAATTTTACATTAGAAATCACGGACTATTTCTAAATTATCTTAGTCACTTTTATATTTTCTTTCTCTATTATATATTTGTATCAGGAACCTGTCATACTCTTTATTTCTCCCCACGTCCTTCCACGTTCAGATAGGCTGATGTTTACGAGCGTGTATTCGAGTTTCCTAAGTGCGGAAACATTGGGAGTTGATATAAATCAAGAGTTTTTCGAGTGTCTAAAAAAAGATGGGAGCATATTAGTTGGGTTCCTCCAACAATTTTCAATATCTCGATTCTAGAATATCGAAGACAATTTTATACTATGAATTGTAGACTAATTCTAAATTACCTAACGACTTTTGTAAGTTTTGGAGATTAGTTTTTTTTCAATCTTGCTAAAAAATTAAGATTGGGAGTCAGTTTTGGGCACTCTTAGAGATGGTCTAAGGGCCCATTTGACGTGGCCTCAAAGGGCTCCGTCTCCGCCATCTACAGCGACCAGAAAATGAATTGCCGAATGAAGGACCCGGTGGATCTGGTTTTTTGGCTCCTTGCTACGGTACAACTACAATGGTGCTACCGTTGTTCTACTACAGTAGAAGAAGCCGGAGCACCTCGGAACCACGCCAAACGAGCTCTAAGTTTGCCCTTTCTGTTCTTCCTCAGAGACGTGGAATTTACGAGTTGTTCGGCTGATGATTTTTGTAGCTAATAAGCTGGCTGATGTCGTTTTGTTGTGAGAGAAAAACACTGTACTGTGACTGATAAGCTGGGCTGATAAGTTGAAAGCGAAATGGATCTAATACCTAAGCAATGAAAGGCTTAGCCAATTGAGCCACCTGCTTTCTTGTCACCCTCCGCCACAGTCCAGCCAGTTAGTCATCCAGTTGCAACATACAAACTGTTTCGGCTGATTTACTGTGAGAGAAAAAATATTGTTCTAGATGAAAAAACAAGCTGAAAAAGACGAATTATAAGAGAAAGCGAACAGGACCCTCTACGCAAACTGAGTATATCGTGGAGTGGTCGGGGACACACGAACACAGCGACAGACAGAACAAAGTAACATGGTCACCTGTGGGTATCCAAGAGATCGAGTCTGCTCTCTGCTGTGAGCGCCAAGTTGCGGATCATGAGCTCCACGGCTGTTCTTGTACCAAACGCCTACAGTGTCAGTATGTGGTGTACCAGCTTGTCGACGTTCGTGCAGGACGACCCATCCTTGGCCATGCACTCCGCCGCGCTGCTCCTGAGCTCCCGCGCCCTCCGCCGCAGCCCGGCGCCGGGCTCTCCTGGCCCCATCAACGCGGCCACGGCCGCCTCCACCTTGCCCCTCACGAGCTCGCCGTCGAGCGTGAGGCCCGTCCGCCACACGTGCTCCACGTACCTCGCGTTCCCCGTCTGGTCGCCGAAGAACGGGCGGGCAATGATCGGCACGCCCGCGCACACGCTCTCCAGCGTGGAGTTCCAGCCGCAGTGCGTCCAGAACGCGCCCACGGCAGGGTGCGCCAGGACCTCCTCCTGCGGCGCCCAGCTCACCACCATGCCCCGCCCGCGCGTCTCCGCGTCGAAGCCGTCCGGCAGCGGCGGCTGCTGCGTTGGCGGCGCGCCGCGGACGAGGCCTGGCCGGAGCACCCAGAGGAAGGGGCGGCCGCTGTTGGCGATGCCCCAGGCCGTCTCCACGAGGTCCGCGGCGGACATGCTGGCGAGGCTGCCGAAGCTGACGTAAAGCACGGACGCAGGGCCCTGCGCGTCCAGCCAGTCCAGGCACCCTCGGTCCTGCTGCAGCAGGCTGCTCGAGGCCGCTGGAGAGAGCTTGTAGAGCGGGCCGATGTCGAACACGGGGACGCCGAGGTCTCGCCGGAGCGACGCCAGCTCGCCGGACTCGAGCGCGTCCATGGTGTTGAGGATGAGTCCCGAGGAGGTCGTCACGGCCGTCACTATGCGGGAAATCACCTCGCTTATTACGCCGTGGTAGGCGATGGTGGTGGACGGCAGGTCCCGGAGACGGTATGGCAGGCAGCTCCTTCACCGGTGCCTCCAGCTGCGACTCTGCCACCACCGATCGAAAACACAGGAACACACATGACGTATGTTGCGCTTGCACTGCCATGGATGAGTGCGTGTGCTTACGTACCTTGCGCTGTCTGGTACCCCTTGTCGCGGAGCATGGGGAGCGCCGCGAACGTGCGGAGGTTCGCAGCGCTGCCGGTGCGCAGCACCAGCGTGGGCACGCCGAGCCCCCGCGCCACGTCCAGCAGCGTCAGCAGGTGGGCGTCAGCGACCAGGCACGCGACGTCCTCCCGCGCTGCCTGCTGCTCCGTCAGCAGGGCGGCCAAGAGCTCCCGGAACGGAGCCTCGCAGGCCCGGTTCAGGGCGAGGAAGTGCTCGAGGGTCGCCTGCACCGAGGTGCCCTCCGGCAAGCAGTCGGGGGCGGGCACGGGGACGAAGTCGTAGGCAGGGTGGCGGGACTTGTGGGGGGCGTTGAAGTGGGTGTGGAAGACGGTGACGGAGAAACCGCGCGAGTGGAGGAGGCCGGCGAGCTGGAACATGGGGTTGATGTGGCCCTGGTACGGGAGCGGGAAGAACAGCACGCGGCGGCGCCGGTCGCCGGTGGCTGTGGGTCCTCCTATGGAAGCCATTGACAGTTTCGTGGAGTCTTTCTTTGCTGTGTGGTTGTAACAGGACCTTATATCATATTTTAATTGCCTTTCGTAGTCGTGCTGGGGTTGGTGCCGGTAAGAAAATTGGCTAAAGCTAATCGTTTCAATCCTATTTTATTAAATACGGTACACTTTTTTTTGCGAGGAATATTAAACACGGTACACGTAGTGTAAAGTAACACGACATTGACAATAGAGCTACTAGCTCAACAACATGTGCTCTATATGTATTAGAAGTCTTTGAATCAAGTAGGTGTGGAAGTTGCTGGTGCATTTTACTTACTCTTTGAATCAAGGCCCCACGCCGCTTGCATCAAACACTCTCCTCTGCGTATTAATCAAAGCATTTGAATCAAGGGAGCGGCTGCAACCAGGGTATTTGACGAGATTTTGTTTAAAATCTCGTGTTAGTTTTTTAATTCAATGGTTAAAAAGTTTAATTTATCTCCAGTGTATTCCATATTCCTTAGTTGGTTTAATATATATAGCGTTATTCGATGACGAGGGTAATTGTCGTTTGTGCATTAATTTCATGGAAACTTAAAATATATAAGAAAGTAATTTAATTATCAATTCTATGATCTCACTTTAAATGGGAATTATGCTTTCATTCATTTTTAAGTTTTTAGTTGAGGCTATAGATGGAAAGGACATTCATGTACGCGGAAAGAAAGGCCTGATATCTCTTTTCTAGAAGAAGTGAATAAATTGGCCACCGAGAAGGCAGCATATTATCCATGTACTATTTGACCGTCGGAACCAGAAAATATTGTAAGACCTCACAATGAGGCGAGATTTGAAGAACTATACGATTTGGAAGCATCACGGCGATAGAGATACATCAACCGAAACAAGACATCCTTGCACGTGAAGTAGATGGTGACGATGACTCGATGAGGCAGAAATCATTAGTGCTATAATAAATATTTAAAAAGCAACATTGTACGTTAATCATGTCCAGATTGGAGTGGAGGGTGCATGCATGATGGCACCGGTGGAGTGGGCCGGGGCCGGCCACTTATGGCCCGTGTAAGTAAATTGGGAGGGACCACTAATGATGCACAAATTCCACTCAAAAAAACTAATGATGCACAAATGAAATTAGCCAAGATTACGATGTTGCTTCCGAAGTATAAAACTCTGTGCCCGCCAATGCATAATGAATGAATAATAAGCTTATTAGTGCATTGAGGACGGTGTGGAAAAAAATATGTGTGTCCAAATCACTGTATCCTTTAGCATGGAGAATTGGAGAAATGTTCAATATATGGTGCTAATCGGTACAAAGGGAAAGAGAGGAAGAAGGATAAAAGAGAGAGCTGGAAAAAAGAGAGTCCATCTAGCCATGTAGTATCAAGGTGTTGGATGTCCTGCTGCGCTTGTCTGCTCATTGCCTTGTAGGAGTACTGCTCAGAATCTTTTACAAGATGAATCTTGTACTAAGCTCTCCCGTATCATTTGACCACATCCCTCTTTTTCTTGGGCGTCCGATTTTGATCATATGGTTGAACCACAGGGCAGCGTTCCTAGAATCTAGAGTCTTTGTCCCGAGGTCCAAGCCGACACCACATCCATCATCGTGCTGCCCATCCTCCATCTCAAGGACCTCCACCGCGCTCCATCATCCGGACGCAGATTGGGTGACTTCGCTTCATAAAGTCACCACGTAACTTTGCTTACATCTCCTGCGTCCATTTGAGATCCACGTCTCCAACCTTTCCAGGCTAACCTGCCCAGACTTGCTTAGTTTTAGTCCTCTGAAACATTCTCTGAACCACCCATTCACACGTATCCTGTTCAGCAAGCAGCAATCTGCGCCGAGACTTACATGCACGCCACAGACCGGAGCCCAGGTCGTTGTGCATGCCCAGAACGCCATCAGTCTAGGTGAGGTCCTTGTCTATTTCCAAGAATGAATTCCATGTTTTTCTTGTTTTATTTATCTTGTGTGGCTATAATTACTTGGATAGGGCCGGAGTACAATTATATGCACTAGTCCATCAACCCGTGCTCTCGCACGGGCTAGAATTCTTGAGACATATATTGTTTAATACATCTAAGTAACAAAGAATTGTTATATTAAATTAAATGTTATTATCTTTGTTTATTTCTACAAAATAGACATAATAGATATTTCATATAGTCTATATCCAAATAGTTTTTTTATCTTTTGCAAGGGACTTATTTATATGATTTTCAACCATATTCGTATTTTTACATTGCATGGCATCTTTTTATATTTTAAAAATGTAATTAGTTTGAAATCTTGCCATTAACTATGGCGGTCCTTGTTGCTGCCACATATCTTATGAGGTTATCAATCTCAATTTAATTTTTTAAATTTTATTCTTGTTGACTGCTATAGATTTTTTTGACGTCAAATTGAAACTCTTGTGACTTGTATTTTTTATTAACTCCACCTTTTGCACTTTTTAACAATAAGGATTTTTGGCCTTAGAGTGTGTTCTTAGATACTACAATGGCAAAAGTAATCATTCGAAACCGGCGTCATATCATTTAAGATAAGTGATAGAGCTTGAAGTGAGATCTCGGATGGGGTAATAGTGCTAACATCAAGAGAATTTGAACACTTAAGCTGTATAATGATCGACTTTTTGTTCTTAAGTAATCTTGAAGGGTTGGGAAAATATAGCCTTTAGTGATCTCTTATACTTCTCACGATGAATGAATTTTTTACTATCAATATAGACATGTCAAATATTTAGTTAAAATACATCAATATATCTAAAGCAACAACCTATATAAATTATATGTCATGATTACTAATATGGTTTTAAACAATTTGTTAGTATCATTAGATATGCGCTCATGCATGCTTGCATAACATGCTTGCTTACTTTGATCAAATCTTAATATAGTAATATTAATAGAAATAGGTAATGTATAAATATATATGCATGCTCTATATTATTTTAGCATTTTTAATAAAAAGATGTTGGTAATTTTGAATGTAGATTTTAGATGATATTTATTTTTCAAATAATAAGATAAAGATTGGGTTACATAAATTATCTATCATAATAAGAGTAAATGGTTAATTAGATGCAAATTTAGATATGCTTTAGATCATGTTTCTTAATAGCATATGTGGGCAGTTTGAATATATAGTCATGTGTTGCCTTATGTTGTTTTACGCAACAGCAGAAGTGGGTAATTGTATAGAATAGATCAATAGCTATTATTATAAATGGTAATTAGGTTATACTGAATTGATAGTCAAATGTTTTGGATTTTTGTGAGAATTTCTAGGACCTATCTTTTATTCCTATCGTGTCTCGTGGGAATTAACATGTCTCGTAAGGATTAACATGGAGGCTCCATTCGAGACCTCTAGTTAGAATTTCTAGTATTTATCTATTTTCTAGCGTGATATGTATTTAGTTGAAACATAATATTAACATCTATAAACTTCAGTTGCATCCTTTTCTGTGACCATAAATCATAGTTTAGCTATCGACTTTCAATCGAGTTATGCAATTTTTTTCACATGTTAGGTAGAAACTCTAGTGTTTTCCATCTTTTATTCAAAAAATATTTTTTTATTAAAAAGAGTTTGTCGGGTTCATAAACCTAGGGTCCCCGATGGACCCGCTTCCTAGCAAAAGCTTGGTCCAGCAGACGGCATTACAACAAACGCGTGACTCCTGGGCTGGCCCAAATACCTAACGACAGGCCGGAAGAGTGATCCAGTGTCCGACCAGAAGGCCTAGCTAAGGAGGGGACAACACTCGCTTCCGACTCCGACCCTCTTTTCCGACCAGGAATACACCAAACCTCTGCTTAGAGCTCTTCTTCGACTGACGCGGTCGGAGCCGACTGGGAACGACCGATCGGGGACGCCCGCTCGGTGAGGACCCAAGAATCAGGTGAAGCAGATAAGACAAGGTGCTCAAGTCAACCGCAATACCGAGGACCGTACCCTGCACACCTGCAGAACAGTACCACCAGAGCATGCCAGAAGGGTGCTTTACAAACCTTCCAAGCATGTCAGAACCCGAATAGTGTTGTGGGCGTCGGCAATTGCCTTACAGTGTTGTGGGCGCCGTCATTTGCCATACTAGGCGAACACGGTAAAGCCTGCCACACGTGTCTGATATAAACAATATTATGGATGCCGACGACCGTCTTGTACCCGACAGCGTGGGCAACAAGACTTAGTAAAACACGAGCACACTCTCTCTCTCTCTCACTTGTAAGGCCATCCCCTTAACCTATAAAAGGGGATGCACTCTCTCCCAACGGAGGACGGTCATTCCGACTCTCTCTCTCTCTGCTAAGCTTTAGACATTCTGAGCACTCGAACAGCTCCATAGCTCTAGAACTCTAAAGCTACATAGAGCGTACGTTCCAATACTTAGCACACATTGGAGCTCCTATCACTTTTGGCCCTTCGGTTTAGAGCCTGACCGGACCTTTAACACCCCCTTTTATTCCCACTGGTTTGTAACCCTACAGCAAACTTCGAGCACCTAGGCTTAGGAATAAAGTCACTGACCAACTGAAACTAGATGTAGGGCACGTTGCCTCAACTAGTATAAACCCTGTGTCATTGAGTGCTACACCATATTTACTTGTTGGTCACTTTTTGCACCGACAGCTGGCGCCGTTCGTGGGGAGAATGTCGTACATTCACGCTTTTGGTCATTGGATGGCCCACCTTTCCACCATCTTTGGCATGATGGCTCAAGCGATACGATTCGCTTTGGCTCGCTGGAGTTTCCCATGTTCCCACTTGTTGAGATGTGGGTTCTTCTCGTCTTTGAGCCGTCCTAGACCTTCCACTTTGGAAGCCTAGACTTTGTCGCCGACCAGCTCGGCGTACTTCGCCTCTGCGAGGAGGCACTTGTCCCGGCTCCCATCGGAGGAGGAGCGCCCTTCGTCGGCTCTAGGCCACCCTGACGGCCTCAATGACGAGACACCTACGCTTCGCTTCGAGCCCACACTAGGCTCAAACCCCACTGTGAGTAATGTACATATTGTTCTTTACTCACTGTTGAATACCTTCCACTGATTCTCCAAAGGGGCTTCGTTGCCCCCACCACGACCGTCGTACGACCGGTTCCCCTACGGACTCACGTCGCCTATGGACACATACGCAAGGGGGCTCCGAAGGTCGCTAATACCGCCCCCTCTCACATCCGAATTCATGGGGATAGCGGGCTACGCTCCCACCTCTTTTCACAATCTCGTGGACGACGAGGTTGAAAGCGACGGCGCTAGCATCGGTGATGTGGCACTTAGCCACCCTCTGTCCTGGGAGTGCGCTATGGTAGACGCTCTGGGACAGCCACCGGTGGTAGCGGAGTCTCTACAGACTAATACCCCTCTAGACCCTCGTGCGGAGGCCCTCGCTCGTGCGTAGGAGCACGACGAAGAGATGCGACAAAGGTGGCAGAGCCAACTGCCACCTGCATTGGGACGCTTGGCACAGCAGGTTGCGCCACACGCGTGTAACCTAGCGAGCGGTGCCCGGGGTCACATCCATCTGGTCCAGCGCAACATCTTGGATGGAGGAAATGACCCCCACAGTTCACTTGGACTGGCAAGAACATCGCCACTACGGCAATGCTTCTGCGTGGCCTTCCAGAGCTTGTTGACTCCTAGGAGTAGGTAATCCACCGGAACCTCCGGGCGCTGGTGGAAACCACCGTCGTTCAACAGGCGAAGAGTTCCACATCGCGACACCAGCTCGTGGCCTCTCTCCCCACCAGGGGAATGGGGGTGCACCAGTTAAATCGCTCCATCCGCTCACCGCTATAGTCTACAGGGCATGGAACAGGAGGCCATAGCTGCACCATGGCCTGACCTGGCGCCCGCTCCACACCGACCACCTATGCGCGAATGACTCAGGCCAAACCGTGACGCTCACAGCGTCATCAATAATCGACAGTGAAGCCCGGCATGATGATGACGTCCATCAAGGCGCGGTGAGAGCAGGCAGCACGGTCCCTGCCTGGACCATAGAGGGGAGCGGGGACACGCACCCTAGGCATGGTCACCGACCAGATGACTGTAGTCCTAGTCTGGATGGCCCAGGGACCATGGGCCTTTGGTCGTCGCATCTAGAAAGCGTCGTTCCCACAGCTCTTCTGACCACCCACCAACATCGCCAAATACACTGGAGGAACAAATCCTGGTATATGGCTCGAAGACTTTTGGCTCACATGCCAAGCCAGAGGAGTGGATGATGACCACTTCATCATTCAATACCTCCCCATCCTGCATGGGAGAGCATGTTCAAGCATGGCTCAAATTCCTCTCGCCTGATAGCATCCACGACTGGGCGGACTCAAAAGGATCTTCATCAGGAATTTCTAGAGGACGTATGTCTATCCTGAGAAATCTTGGGACCTCAAGAGCTGCCAGCAGGAGCCCAATGAGTCTCTATAGGATTACATCTATAGGTTCTCAAAAATGATGCAACTCCCTTCCTGATGTGGTTGATGCAGACGTCATCAGTGCATTCCTCTCTGGGACAACCTATGAGTCCTTGATCCACAAGCTCCGCTGTCTGAAGCCCTGTACCACCCACGACCTGCTCAACATCGCCATGAACCACGCCTCTGGTGAGTAGGCAGTCGGATCAGTCTTTAGCAAAGGCTAGGACAAAGGCAAGGCCAAATGTGAGGACCAAGACGAGGGCCCCTCCACGCAAAGGGAAAAAAACAAGAAGGATCGGTGCCGATCGGCCAACTCCGCTTTGGTCGCCACAGCCGATCTTGTGGGCAAGCAGTCCCAGTTGGGTCAGCCCGACCACTTCAACAAGCTCATAGAGAGCCCATGCACCAACCATGCCTAACCCATCAAGCACCTCTATAAGGACTACGAACTCCTAAAGCACTTTCTGTGATAGGCTGGCGGGCCAAAGGAAGGAAAGGGCAAGGAGGCAGCGGCCAAGAAAGAAGGCATGGCGGGCAATGATGATGACGGCTTTCCTGACCCCGAGGAATGCCTCATGATCTTTGGTGGATCCAATGCCATCTACTCCAAGCGCTAGCACAAGGTGCGCTACAGAGAGGCATGCATCACCGAAACGGCCATCCCGTCTTTCCTTAGCTGGTCAGAATTTCTGATCACTCTTGATTAGTGGGACCATCCTTCCCACGTCACCAGACCAGGTCGCTCTCCGCACATCGTTGACCCCATTGTCTACAAGAACAACCTCACCAAGGTGCTGATGGACGGAGGCAGTAGCCTCAACATTCTCTACATCAACACCCTCAATGCCATGCGCATCCCCCGGTCTGAGCTCTGCCCAGTGAGCTCTCCCTTCCATGGCATGATCCTAGGGACACAGGCATAGCCGCTCGGGCAGATCAACCTGCCCGTCACGTTTGGTGATCAAGCCAACTTCCGCTCGGAGGTCCTCACCACTGCCATCTTGGGACAGCCTTGCTACGCCAAGTTCATAGAGATCCCCAACTACACCTACCTCAAGATGAAGATGCTGGGACCAAACGGCATCATCACTGTGGGTAGCACCTTTTCGCACTGCCTACATGTGCGACCGCGAGCATTACGAGCTTGCCATTACCATCATCAACTCAGCCGAGCTCCTTCAGCTTGGAAAATCGTCGACTCTAGCAGCCCCAGACTACAACAAGACAACCTCCTCGACTGCCTTCCACCCAATCGAGGAAACTAAGATAGTGAGGATCGACCCCACCGACCCAACGAAGACTGGTGTGGATCGGGGCCAAACTCCTGGCCAAATAGGAATGCGAGCTCGCTGACTTTCTATGCGCCAATCATGATGTCTTTGCATGGAAACCATCTGACATGTCGGGCATACCGCGGGAGGTCACCGGGCACGCATAATGCCTCATCTTGAGCTCAAAGCCCACCAAGCAATGCCTGTGTCGCTTTTATGATGAGAGGCGCAGGGCCATAGGTGAGGAGATCGCCAAACTCCTGGCAGCTAGATTCATCAAGGAGGTATACCACTTCAACTAGCTAGTCAATCATGTTCTTGTTAAAAAGAAGACAGGGAAATGGAGAATGTGCGTTGATTATACTGGCCTCAACAAAGCATGTCCGAAGGACCATTTTCCTTTGCCACGCATAGACCAGATAGTCGACTCCACCTCAGGATGCGAAATCCTCTCCTTTCTGGATGCCTACTCAGGCTACCACTAGATCATGATGAAAGAGTCCGACCAGCTCGCAACTTCATTCATCACCCCGTATGGTTCGTATTGCTACATAACCATGCCTTTCGGTCTAAAGAATGCTAGTGCCACCTATCAACGGTGCATGCAGCAATGCTTCATCGACCAAATCGACCCGCTCGAGCAGCCTGACCAAGTCGAGCGGCCAAAACCAACAATCGCCGTCTATGTAGATGACATAGTGGTCAAAATGGCTCAAGCTTGCGATCTAATCGCGATCTTGGCCGCAATGTTCGTGAACCTCCAAAGGTTCAGCATCAAATTGAATCCCAAAAAATGTGTTTTTGGGGTTCTGAAGGGGAAGCTGCTTGGGTACATCGTGTCCAAACACGGCATCGAAGCCAATCCCAAAAAAATCACAGCCAACTCCAACATGGGCCCTATACGCAACATCAAAGGCATACAGAGGCTCACCGGCTCTTTGGCCACCCTGAGCCAGTTCATCTCCTGGCTAGGCGAGCAGGGGATGCCTCTCTATAAACTTCTCAAAAAGACGGAAGCGTTTGCCTAGACTGTGGAAGCACAACAGGCTTTGGAAAACCTCAAAGCATCACTGACGTCGGCCCCAATCCTCGTCGCTCCCAAACGGGGAGAACCCCTCCTCCTCTATATCGTGGCAAGCAACCACGTCGTGAGCGCCGCCCTAGTCATCGAAAGGGAGGAGCTAGGACACCACCTGAAGGTCCAACAACCTGTATACTTAGACAGAGAAGTACTCACCAACGCCAAGGTTCAGTACCCCTAGGTGTAGAAACTTCTATACGCCGTGCTGATGGCAACCCGGAAGCTCCTGCACTACTTCACCGACCACGAAGTCATGGTCGTCACTTCATTCCCACTGGGAGACATCATCTGCAACCATGGCACTCAAGCTAATGGACCACGACATCAAGTATATCCCCCACGCCGCTATTAAGTCTCAGGCTCTTACGGACTTTATCGCCGAATGGACGGAGGTCCACCTCTCGACCCTAGATGTCACCCACGAGTACTGGACAATGTACTTTGACGGGTCGGTGATGGCGCCCGGCTCAGGGGCTGGAGTGGTTCTGATCTCCCTAGATGGGAGCAGGCTCTGCTATGCGATACGTCTCCATTTTTCAACCTCAAACAACGTAGTGGAATATGAGGCCCTCATCAATGGACAATGCATCGCCATTGAGATCAGCGCTACGTGATTGTATGTCCATGGTGACTCGAAGTTGGTCATCGACTAAGTCATGAAGGAGTCCTCTTACAAAAGGCCCCTCATGGCAGCATACTGCCAGAAGGTGCGCAAGCTCGAGGACAAATTCCAGGGGATCGAAATACATCATGTCCCCCGAAAGGACAACGATGCCACCGATTTTCTGGCAAAATTGGCTGCCAGGCGGGTTCTATCTCCAGATGGGGTCTTCATCAACGACATTCACGAGCCATCTGCCCGCATCCTGGAAGGTCTGATCTAGACACACTCTGGCCTTGGTGCCTCCATGACGATGTCGCCCACCGACATTGCCATGGTAGCACTCGATCAAGCTGACTAGAGAGCACCACTACTCACCTACCTCCTCGAGGAAATCCTCCCACTAGAAAGGGCTGAAGCGCGATGAATCGCTCGACATGCCAAGATGTTCGTTGCATTCGGTAATGAACTTTACAAGCAAAGTTCGTCGGAAGTACTCATGAAGTGCATCCCTACTGACCAAGGGAAACAGCTCCTCCTCGAGGTCCATGTCGAAATCTACGGACATCACGTGGCTCCAAGGTTGCTAGTCGGAAAAGCCTTTTGCTAAGGTTTTTACTGGCCCGTTGCGCTGCAAGATGCAGAGGAGGTCATCCACAGGTGTGAGGGATGCCAGTTCTACGCTCGATAAACTCATTTGTCAGCGTAAGAACTTCAAACCATCCCCTTCATCTAGCCATTCGCGGTCTGTGGCCTCGACATGGTCGGACCTATAAAAAATGGGCATGGGTGCCTTCACTCACCTACTCGTAGCGGTGGACAAATTCACCAAGTGGATAGAGGCAAAGCCCATCACCAACATTCGCTTGGAAGAGGCGGTCAAGTTCTTCCTTGACATCATCTATCGTTTTGGTGTTCCTAACTGTATCATCACTGACCACGGAACTAACTTCACCGAGAAGAAGTTTCTAGACTTCTATGATGGATACGGCATCAGGATCGACTAGGCCTTGGTCGGACATCCACGTACTAATGGTTAGGTCGAATGAGCCAATGGCATGGTCCTCCAAGGACTTAAGCCATGAATCTTCGACCGACTCAATAAGTATGTCGGGCGATGGGTTGTAGAGGTCCCAGCGATCCTCTGGAGCATGAGAACGACCCCGAACCGATCCACATGGTTCACACCTTTCTTCCTGGCCTACGGAGCTGAAGCAATATTGCCCTCTGACCTAGACCATGGCGCCCCAAGAGTGAAGGCCTTAGACCGAGATGAGCCATAGAGGCTCAACAAGACACGGTTGACCTGCTCGAGGAGGCTCACGAGACAACCGTCATCCGCTTCGCTCACTACCAGCAAACTCTTCGTAGGTACCATGAAAGAAAAATCAGGAGGAGGATCCTCGAGGTCAGTGACCTCATGCTCTGAAGAACCCAATCAACCAAGGAGAAACATAAACTCTCTCCACCATGGGAAGGACCCTATACGGTGACCGAGGTGATTTGACCAGGCACCCACTGACTAAAGGATGACAACGGCAACGTTCTAACCAACACATGGAACATCGAATAGTTATGTTGTTTCTTCCCCTAAAACTCAGTCTTACCATTTTCTTTTATTCAACGTTTGCTCCTACAAGCACCCCAGCCTGAGCACTCTCGGCCTGGGTCGCTCGGGGGCTCCACGAAAGTATGATACCATCCCACTTTTTTACTATCATATAGCAATACTTTACACCCAAACTAAAGGGTAGTCCATTCCTTTAATTACCCTATGTAACTTATGTTTTAAACTCCCAACCGATCACACCCCACCACTATCTACGGTTATGAGCAGTTGAGCCTCGTGGGCCACGCCTAAGTTCTTAAGGTTGCAGCCTATGGGTCAAACGGGCAGGTGCGAAAAAGAAAGGATAAAAAACAAAGCTATGCTAGGGTAAAAACAAGGACGGATGGGACAAAGCTTCCCCTTACAAGTGATTCCATCACAAAATGAAATCGAAGTATTCATGAATATAAAAAAATGTTCACACGGGGACTCCCTCACAAACTTATCTTTTACATATACTGACTGCTTCTACTCTAAATTCTATTATGGCCGCCCGGCGGCAACGGCTGACGCCACGATCAACGAGGATAAGGGCAATTGGATTTCCGACGAGACAATGTTTGGCTCGATCGGAGGCAGGATGACACTCGCTTCTAACCCAGTCTCCACTCCATCTGTAGGCTAGATGACATCTTCCTAGCGCACGCCTTTAGCCATGCTCGAACGGTGAGCCTCCATCACCCACAGCATGGAGATTTGCTCAGCAACCATCTATGCATATGGCACCAAGCTCTCCCCAAGCGCATGGATTGCATCTACGCTCCACCCATCAGCGTACCCTCTATAGATGGCGGTGAAGTCTAGATCTAGGTGGTGCATCACCACTAAGGTCAGCACCCTTGATGTCCTGTAGAACATGCCATCGGAGATGAGCACTCAAACTTCGTTCGAAACCTTCGCCAGCTAGACGGTGGGCGTACTGGTGCTCGGTCCAGACCCAAACACCTTAGAAATGACCACCTAGGCGACGTTATGAATTTGGTCGAGCTCCCCCTTGAGAGCATGTCGCTCTTCACTGGGTGCTGCAACTGATCACCGTCTTGGCTGTCTCCAGCTCCCTCTCTAGCGAACCAATTTTTCCACCTAGTTCTGAAAAAAGGACGACAAGTTTAGAAGTAAAGGAAAGGAAAAACCAAGGCAACAACCAAAGGCGTAACAGATACATACCAACAAGGGTGCTTTCGAGGATGGAGAGTCATCCTCTTGCTGGGTCACCTTCTCTAGCAGTCGAGCATTTGACTCCTCTACACCAAGCACCTACCCTCGGAGCATGACCACTTCCTATTCAACCTCTGACTAGGCCTTCTGCTCCGTATCAAGAGCCTTTAAGGACTTCTAAAGCACCACCTCGGTCTCCGCCAAGTAGACCTTTGCTGTGTTGACTTCCCATTCGGCAGTAGTTGCCCATTCAACCGCAAGCAGTTCCATAGCCCACGCTACCGTCACCTCGGCCACTCGGTCTTGGGACTCGCGGTGGGTGGATTCCAGCTGGCGCCGAAGCTCGTCAACCCGCCGTGACATCATCGCCTCCTCCATCCGACCGTGTTCCACCCAAAGGAAACATGACTTATGGATTGTGTTTACACTAAAATTTGGAAGAAGAGTCATAGGGACTCAAAAGCTCCCAAGATCATGTCATCATGGAATCAATTGCGTGCAGATTGGAACCAGCTGATTTAGATGCAAAACTGGAATTGGCTTTCTTCAGATAGCGCCAGCGAATAACAACAAAGGCTATGATTGATGCCAGGACAAGGCATGTCGGACTCTAGAAAAAGGGAAAGATTAGAGTCCAAGTTATCTTAAATTAGGAATATTTTCTATAGGGTCAAAAATTGTGATGAGTCGTGCATAGATAGGAGTCATGCGCAGATCCCAGGTATAAATATCGAACCCCGGCTATTATAAGACACACAATCAATCCAATATACAAGTCATTTACTTTTTTGGCTCTGGCCACCCCTTAGGAGTAGGAGTAGAGTAGATCTCGGCGAGTTCTTCAGCAAGTACGACTGCATCGATCCGGTCGACCTCCATTGCTAGTTGTAAGTACTGTCATGGCTTATACCTCTGTTCGTACAGCTACATCGATCCGGTCGACCTCCACTGCGACTCTGGTATAAGTTAGTTATCGATTCTTGCCTAGTTCAAGTATGGCTGCATCGATCCGGTCGACCCCCACTGCATGAACTAGATCAAGGTCAAGTTATCGGCTCTACCTCAGAATGACAGTCTTTGGTAGATTCATTAAGTTACCGATATTGCTTATTGCTTTCATTATTTATCTAAATTACAGCAATATCACTCTGCCCGATTAGGATTGATCTAGATCAGCCCTATATCTTATTTAGCCCATCGTTTGTTAATCTAAAACTGATCTAATCTGCACGTTAAATGATGAGTTATGTTTTATCGGTTGTTTTACGTCAATCTTGATCGTGCATAGCGTGCGGTTAAAGCATGTTGCGTCTTGAGTAGATTTATTGGCTAGCGAGAACCGTCCATGGCCCGTTATCACGACCTATGTGATTCTGCCTCACACCCCACTGTTAGCACCGTGGAGTGGGGATCATTATTTGGTAGATCTATTCCTGATAGGACATGACTTTAACTGTGCGCTATGCCTGAATCGGTTGTTTTAGCTAATATCGAGCGCTTTCACGAATAGTTCACATCACGAGATCGTTGAAGTAGCGATAAGTTGAAAGATGTGTTAGCCCCATGATCTTATTATTGTATTATGGCCTGCATG
Organism: Miscanthus floridulus; assembly: GCF_019320115.1. Taxonomy (NCBI): domain Eukaryota; kingdom Viridiplantae; phylum Streptophyta; class Magnoliopsida; order Poales; family Poaceae; genus Miscanthus; species Miscanthus floridulus. The sequence goes on along the minus strand of NC_089582.1, from coordinate 34,245,092 downwards.
ATTCTTCCTCATGCCCCACTGATATTAGTAATAAGTTAGGGTCATCGAGTCTATTATTATTTGTACGACCTGCATGATTCTGCCTCATGCCTCACTGGTCATAGTGATAGATGAGATCTAATATGTTCATTAGATTTATTTCTATTAAATGGTAGAATGATGATGAACTGTTTCTTTTATAAAGGAGTTTGGTTACTTGCAATCATTGGCTTAGCATAAACCAATCATTGTTGACATCTTATTGCCATTAATTAATATTTGCTCAAATAACGACATTTATCTTGAATGATAACTGATTCTTCTTATACAACCCAATGAGCTTTAACCGATTTATTCTCATGAATATGCTGGAATCGACTATTTAGTCGATCTCCTTTCATATCGGCTCTCAGAGCCGCACATTCGGGACTGTCTGGCAACACCGGCAAGTTCCACCCTTAATTACTGATAAGCTTTCTCTTCTTGTCAATTGTAAGGTCAAATTGACTAGCACATCTTGGGAGGAGTGCGCAGGATCAACCACCCTTGCGCTGAAGCTAGGCGGATCTCTAGCTCCATCGAGCGGACCCTTTCGGTTTGCTATGTGTGTCCTCGGCATGGGACAAAATTCTATGTCGACACACGTTTCTGGCACGCTCAGTGGGACCCCACAATCATTATGGCGGTTCACAACAACAACGACATCCTTATGCTGCATTATGAAGATCTACCTGATGGGGATAAGGGTATCATCAGCAAAGCTACAGAAGAGTTTTAGAACAAGTGTTTGTTGTCCTACACCAAAACACGTGACAACACAATTGTTCAGAAATTTCCACTAGCAATAGTTCTACTACACGGGTAGACAGATACAACTGAAGATGAAGACATGCGTTTCTTTAAAGAAGTTGTAGGCAAATCTGTTCATGATGCCATATCAAGCCATAACGAAGCTTTCGTGGACATATTCCACAACGCCATGAGAGAGGCGATTCATGGGTTTCTAGTTGGTCAAGGTGGGCCGATTTATTACAACATTCTAGATCCGTTGACCCAAGGGACTAATCAAGTTGGTACCAGCCATCAAGAAGCAGCACCAGCTGCTAGTGGTGATGTCCAGATAGTTCAGGGTTCATCTGAACAAACTCAAGGAACTACTGCAAATCAGATATAGTACAATCCTAGACCATCAAGGTGGGCCGGTTTATTACAACATTCTAGATCCGTGGACCCAAGGGACTAATCAAGTCGGTACCAGCCATCAAGAAGCAGCACTAGCTGCTAGTGGTGATGTCCAGATAGTTCAGGGTTCATCTGAACAAACTCAAGGAACTACTGCAAATCAGATATAGTATAATCCTAGACCATCAATACAACATGTGCAACAGCCAGTGGGGCAAAGTCAGAACCAGGTGATCAATTTTGGCACGTCAGGCCACATACCATCGTCGGTTCAAAAAATAGCACCGTCAATTCAAAGGATCCATAGAGATATAGATCCTTATGTCTATAATCAGAGACTTCAAGCAGTAAGCCAGCAAAGGACCCAGCAGATTGAGATTTCACAAGGGTATCACTATGGCACAGATTATAACACCCTTCACATCATGCCAAATCTAGGATATCAAGGCACATGGGATTTCAATCCACAGATGGGTCAGTAGGTGTAGAAGAACCCAAACCCACAAGCTGATGAATTATTACTGAGGGTGACCGAGATGATGAAGAATCAGTTTGGTCTGAAGCCAAAAGGGCTGACCTTTTCGTACAAATGCCCATATCTAGAATGGTATGATTTGGTCGCTCTTCCCACAAATTATAGGCTCCTAGAATTCGCTAAGTTCACTGGCCAAGACAATACAAGCATGATAGAACATGTCAGTCGGTATCTTACACAGTTGGGCGAAGCATCAGTTGAGGATGCCCATCGAGTTCGTTTCTTCTTCTTGTCCTTATCAGGGCCAGCCTTCACTTGGTTTTCATCACTACCAGTCAATTCCATTGTCAATTGGGCTGACCTAGAGAAGAAGTTTCATACATATTTTTACACTAGGACTGGAGAAAAGAAGATTACCGATCTGACAACTATAAGACAGAAGACTAATGAATCGGGCACTAAATTTCTTTAGAGGTTCCGAGAAACTAAGAACTTGTGCTTCTCCTTAAATTTGACTGATGATCAACTGGTTGTTTTAGCTGTTCAAGGAATGCTGCCTATATAGAAAGAAAATTTGTTGGGACAAGAATTTGACAACCTAGGACAATTGGCTCAACGAGTGGCAGCGCTCAATAGCCAATTCCAGAGTATGTGCAGAGACACCGGATTTTAGAAAAGTGCCATAGTAGCTAAAGCTTATGATCCATACTCAGCCGATGATGGCTATGAAGATGAAGAAGAGGAGGTTGCTATAGCTGAATGGAATTGGGGCAAGAAGACAGTAATGGTGTCAAATCCTTAGGGAAGAGGAGTCGAGGAGAGCTATGACTTTGATGTCACCAAATCAGATAAGCTCTTTGATTTCTTGCTTGAGAAAGGGCAGATCAAGTTGCCCGATGGTCATGTCATGTTGCCCCCTGATCAATTGAAGAATAAGAAGTTCTTCAAATTCCATAATGCTACTTCTCATTCCACCAACGAATGCAGAATTTTCCGACAGCATATACAGAGGGCTATTCAGCAGGGGAGGCTAAAATTTGATACGCCTCGGAAAATGAAAGTTGATGATAATCCTTTCCCAGGAGAACAAAACATGGTTGATGCTAGGCTCCTCAAAGGAAAGACTAAGGTCCTAACGTTAACAAAATCAAAAGAAGCTAGAACAGTCGATCGCAAGATGCAAATATCGGCTTACGAGTATAGAGAGATTAGAAGACGTCGTGCCAAGCAAAAGAGCCGATACGAGCAGGGGGAGACGTCGAAAGCAGGGATGACAAAGCCATGAGTTACATCTCGGATTCTATTGAATAAGTGGCAGCGGCAGAAGGAAAAGGATTATCAGCGTTGGTTAAAGGATCAAGAATACCAGCATCAACTGGAAAGAGAGAGGTATGAAAGGAAACAAGTCGAATCACATTGGAATTGTCCTTTCTTTAGACATTGCTAGAATGAAGGTTTGAAGTTGCCTACCAGACATGACTGTCCAGAATGCAGCAATCAATATCGGGAGTTTAGGCAATCTCAAACCAGCCGCCGGTCTATCCATGCTCAAGATGCATATTATCATAATAACATGGATCAGCACTTAAAAATGGAAGTATTCATAATCGGCTGGGAAAAAGAGTTGTTGACCAAAACTGGGTTGATTATGAAGAAGAAGGTGTTGAAAGAAAGTATGTTTGGCAGGAAGGCCCATGGTGCCCCGGAGGTTTGACAAGAAGCCAGAAGAGAAGGGTGCAACACCCAAGGAATAAAGAGATGGAATAGGCTCAGGCATCCGATAAACCTCAAGTATGGTGTACCAAGCAAACAGCCGATAGAAAGCAACCATCGGCTAATATCCAAATGGTTTTTCTATTGCCATCGGAATTCAGAGCTCTGGTAGATAAAGAAGTTTATTCGGATGAATCAGAGTATGAGGAGATAGTTGCCAAGTTAACGGTTGTACAGCAAGCAATATTTGACAAACCAGTCAAACATCGGCACTTAAAAGCTTTATATATGAAAGGTCTTGTTGATGGGAAGCCGATGAACAAGATGTTGGTGGACGGAGGTGCTTCTGTCAATCTTATGCCTTACACTACTTTTTGAAAACTTGGCAAAGGACTAGGAGATCTGATGGAGACTAAAATGATGCTTAAGGACTTCGGAGGTAATACGTCGAACTAACAATCAGAAGCAAGACTCTGCTCACCACATTCTTCATCATCGATGGAAAAGGGTCGTGCAGTTTGCTCCTTGGTCATGATTGGATTCATGTGAACTGTTGTATACCATCAACCATGCATCAGTGTTTGATTCAATGGCATGGGGATGATGTTGAACTAATTCGCACTGATGAGTCCATGAGCATCGCAATAGCAGGTCCAGTCTTTTGGGAGCTAGGAGACTTTTAATGTTTTTTTCTAGCAAGTCATGGGAAGGGGGCTTCATTAAGATCAGTAATGAAAGCCAACAGCCGATGCAAGCAATCGGCTCTGAGATTTTGTTTTAGTAGAAAAACCACGGCTTCACGTTGGCCATTGGATTAAAGGAAAAATAAGCATTGAGTCCTGGAGATGAGTTTAGGCCGACATACGTGGATGCTGAGTCAAATTGTAAGTGCGATTTAGAATTAATGGATTTCTTTAAAGAAGTTCTATTTCACTTAATAGGATGCTTGGCCTAGGTTGATTAATCGTTCGACCTTTGATATGAAAAGTTCTATGGGATGTTATACATCTGATCAACATTCGATAGCCGATTTGTTCTCGGCTCTAATAGCCGGTACCAGGAGGGTATCACCTCTAGTTCAAAAAAATGAAAATCTTCAAAGACAATAAAAGTCGATACGATATGTATCACCTATAGAACAAAAACAAAAAGCAAAAACAGTCATACACAAGGGCATTACACTGAGACACATTCATGAAAAGAACAGGAGTCTTTGTTCATCGGATTACCCTAGATACAATCTAATCAAGGACCTTGTTCACCACATCCTGGGCGGATGTGATGTCTACTATGTCCTTCGCTGCCATAACAAATTCTTCAAGCAGGTCCTCATGTTCCTCAGGACTGTCGCCCATTGGAAAACCAATCTCCATGGCATGGAGCTCATACCCAGTTTGGACTTGTGCCGCGGTCAGCGCTACCGCCGCACTGTGATGAACGTCGTGGAGAGCAATCTCCTAAACACGGGCCGGGATGTCTTGGAGACGAGCGGCGATGGGGGAACCCTGAGCATTAATAGCGTCTGCGGCCGCATTCGCCGCCAGTTGGAGAGACTCCAACTACACCATCAGGGCTGACAATCACATGAACAAAAAGGCTATCAAGATAAAGATAATGGAAATCGAAATGAGGCATTCCTGGAATTCATCTTACCCACCACCATGGCATCAGACTCAACTAGCCGCTCTTGGACGGCGCTGGCCTCCTCCTCAGCCGTGTGAAAGGGGGCCTAAGAGACCCCGAGGCGAATCTCAAGTTGGTTGTTCTCCCAAGTCGCCTCGGAATAACGATTCTGAGCCATCCTCCACTCATGAAGGTAGCACCAGGCATCGTCACCATTATAGGAATTGGAAGAATCCGATGACGAGGCTGGCACAGAAGATGCGGCATCAGAGGGCCCGTCGGCCCTGGGGAGAGGACGAAGACTGTCATTCACAACAAACCTATAGGCGAGTCAGAATAGTTCATCATCATAAAATAGGCAATGTCAATCTCACCTCATGCGTCGGAGACACTGGTTCAGCGGCATGTTCTCCTCCGAGATCTCCGCCGCGCACTTGCCTCGGTTGTCCTCATCGGCCATGGAAAATGATTGGATCTATGGAAGGGAGAAAGAAACCCGCTATAGGGTTTCGGTAGGCGGAGAAGAGCAAAGGAACAGTTATGAATGGAGATGTGTTTGAGGCCGAAGCCATCGGCTAGTATTTGAAGACACGAAGCGAAGAGGTGGACTGCATCGGGGCATGCAAAAGGCAACCATAATTAATGGAAGGTGAGGCGCCACTTCGCTAATGCCGATGGGAATACGGCGTTGGGCAACTAAGGGCAGTAAATCAAAGGGTTCTCTTAATAAAAGCCATGTTTTCAGACTTAATTGGATTAAGATTAGAAGTCTGGGATTGGCTGTATCAAATTGGCTCTTTGGCCAAAACAAGAAGCATAATTAAATAACGGAGAGTATGATCGATTCGACACAAGATGCGCGTTGACATGCAGATTTCAAGTATAGAACATCGTGGATCGCTCTTGACATTTGTAGTCAAATAGCATCAGCTCCCGCGATCTGTTGTTTGCCTTCTTTGGCTGATCCAGGGATGCTCTCGAGGATGTACTTATGACGGTCAATGGCAATAAGACTCCGGAGAAAGCTGGGAATGGATTACCCTTAATGGCCAAGAGCAAGATAGCCGGTATGGTCACCTAATCGGGAGAGACCTTATCAGATCAAATGTTGTGCGCCTAGTAATAATTACATTTTGGAGACGCTGAGAGGATAAGAGGAATTCGGTAGAGCAATCAAATGGGGAATATTTAAAGGAATATTACCCTAACATTTGGATTAATACTTGATAATCAATTTGCTCGGCTGTCAGCCCTAATAGCCGACACTAGAAGGGTACCGTTTCTAGTGCAAAGATAAACCTAGAGAGGTAAAAGCCGATACGATGTGTATCGCCAACAGGAGTGAGGCAAACATGGACAAAGTGATGCATGAAGTAAAAGAAAATCATTGGAGATGAGGGAATTGTTTCATGATATCACTTATTATAAGATATAGACCAGAAAACACTTTGTTTACTATATCATCAGCCTAGGAGGTCAGGGCTATAGAGTTGGCGGCGTCGAAGAAATCCTCGACCAGGCGCTCATAATTTCCAGGGTATCCGGTGGCTGGAGCTCCACGAGAAGAAGCCAAAGATCATGGCCGGAGTGAACCTGTGCAACAGCCAACGCCATGGCAGCACCATGATGAATGCCATGAAGAGCGACTTCTCTGACGTGGTTCGGGATGTCGTGCAAGCGAACCACTGGAATGGTGCCCCTGGTATTGACAAATCCTGCCACATGGTCCGTAGCTAAATGAAGGCTTTCCAGCTGAGCCGATAGATCTAAAGGATTTAAGGAAAAGGTGATCAGGATCCTAGAGGCAAAAGTTAAGAAGAAACAGAAAATTATGGTAAATGTCTCACCAGCGATTCTGGCTTCAGCCTTGGCCAGCCTCTCCAGCACTAGGTTGGCCTTAGGGGGTGATCGGCCCTGAACTATGGCCAGAGCCGATTCCGTAATAGAGAGGCAGTCGACAAGTTTCTCGTCGGTCCAGTCAATGGAAGTGATCAGGTCATCATCATCTCTCGGCCTCCTTGGATAGCGGGGGAGCTAACGATGAATTGGTGCTGAGGATAATCCCAAAGGCTAAGCAGAGTCAGCCCTCTGCTCTGGAACGACAGGAGCATCGCAAGGTGCACCCTCTTGATGATGGGTGCACTGGCGCGATGATGCAGATCCATCAAGAGCCTCTTTAGTAGACCTCTTGCTGTTCTTCATGATCTCAAATCTATAGAAAAGCAGGAACTATACTAAGGATGTAGAAGGTTTGAAATGAAGTGGGTTGTTTTTCAATCCCCAACCGTGGCCCGTATATATAGCCCAGGAAAGCGAGGAGATAGGTTTCACCGGAGGTGTGAAATCAAAATCAGATACAGAAACGGATCGACACTCTAAAAGTTCAGGGGATAGATGACGAAGAAATAACATATTCGGACTTATTGCTTCCACAGGATACAAAATATCATAGGAGAACTTACATTGACCAGAGACTGACTCACCAAGGCTTCTTTGGATCAAAGGGAGTCTGGGTCCCCATAAGGTCAAAGGTCATCATGAACCGACTTGCGTCGGCTCGTTGATAAAATTGTGCCAGGAGAAGGGGAAAGGTCACCGACCTAACAGATGCCCAGCTGATTTCTCGGTGACCGGGAAACTATGGGAAAGAAGCTTGTGGCTTTTTCGGTGGGTGTTTGGTGGAACGAACAAGGGAAAGGTGTCCACATATTTTAGCCCTTGCAAACACTAGAACATCTCTGCGAGCATGATGAGAAGACATAGGTGATATCACAAGACTTCTTCCAACCGCAATAGCTGGTCCTCTTGCTCGACAAGGCACTAGAATGGGCGACACAATCACCCTATGCACAAGAATTCTTCTAATTGCTCAAGATCTTCATAGCAAAATGATAGACCATGGAGCGTCCGGCAGAGTCAGAAGCACTCGAGGGGGCATATAGAAGAGAAACATGGCTGAATTGTTGAAGTGCTTTCGCCAGGGTCGAATAGACATTTTATAGCCGGCCTAGAAGGATAGATCCAAGTGCCCGTGAAGTAATGATACTCTCGCAAAAGTTTTGAAGCATGGGCTCATGAGCTGACATAGGTAGCGACAAACAGTAGACCCTATATCAAGATTCTTTACCCATGACTGCGGACCTATCGGGGGCACAAACATGATAATTTTGGAATAAAATTACTTTTATCCCAAAATTAGGGGGCATGTGTTTACACCAAAATTTGGAAGAAGAGTCACAGGGACTCAAAAGCTCCCAAGATCATGTCATCAAGGAATAAATTGCGTGCAGATCGGAACCAGCTGATTCAGATGCAAAGCTGGAATCAGCTTTCTTCAGATAGCGCTAGCGGATAACGACAAAGGCTATGATCGGCGCCAGGACGAGGCATGTCGGACTCTACAAAAAGGGAAAGATTAGAGTCCAAGTTATCTTAAATTAGGAATATTTTCTATAGGGTCAAAAATTGTGATGAGTCATGCATAGACAGGAATCATGCGCAGGTCCCGGGTATAAATATCAAACCCCGACTATTGTAAGACACATAATCTATCCAATATACAAGTCATTTACTTTTTCGGCTCTGGCCACCCCTTAGGAGTAGGAGTAGAGTAGATCTCAGCAAGTTCTTCAGCAAGTACGACTGCATTGATCCGGTCGACCACCACTACTTGTTGTAAGTATCGTCATGGCTTATACTCTGTTCGTACGGCTGCATCGATCTAGTCGACCTCCACAGCGACTCTGGTATAAGTTAGTTATTGATTCTTGCCCAGTGCAAGTATGGTTGCATCGATCCAGTCGACCCCCACTGCTTGAACTAGATCAAGGTCAAATTATCGGCTCTACCTCAGAATGGCAGTCTTTGATAGATTCATTAAGTTACCGATATTGCTTATTGCTTTCATTATTTATCTAAATTACAGCAATATCACTCTGCCCGATTGGGATTGATCTAGATCGGCCATATATCTTGTTTAACCCATCGTTTGTTAATCTGAAACTGATCTAATCTACAAGTTAAACTAACTTATATCGAGCGCTTTCATGAACAGTTCGCATCACGAGATTGTTGAAGTAGCGATAAGTTGAAAGATGTGTTAGCCCCATGATCTTATTATTGTATTATGGCCTGCATGATTCTGCCTCATGCCCCACTAATATTAGTAATAAGTTAGGGTCGTCGAGTCTATTTGTTGTTTCTATAGCCTGCATGATTCTGCCTCATACCTCACTGGTCATAGTGATAGATGAGATCTAATGTGTTCATTAGATTTATTTCTATTAAATGGTTGAATGATGATGAACTGTTTCTTTTATAAAGGAAGTTCAGTTACTTGCAGTCATTGGCTTAGCATAAACCAATCATTGTTGACATCTTATTGCCATTGATTAATATTTGCTCAAATAACGACATTTATCTTGAATGATAACCGATTCTTCTTATACAACCCAATGAGTTTTAACCGATTTATTCTCATGATTATGCTAGAATCAACTATTTAGTCGATCACCTTTCATATCGGCTCTCAGAGCCGCACATTCGGGACTGTCTGGCAACACCGGCAAGTTCCGCCCTTAATTACTGATAAGCTTTCTCTCCTTGTCAATTGCAGGGTCAAATTAACTGGCACATCTCGGGTGGAGTGTGCATGATCGACCACCCTTGCGCTGAAGCTTGGTGGATCTCCAGCTCCATCGAGCGGACCCTTCCGACTTGCTACGTGTGTCCTCGGCACGGGACAAAATTCTGTGTCGACAGATTGACATCGCCTCTAAGTCCTATAAAGCAAGAAGCAAACATGCTGAAACAACTAGTGAAAGACCAAGGAGTCAAGGACAAACGCTAAAACCACAGAGAACTTGCCTCTACGACACAGGGCAGGTCAACCGTAACAACTTGATGAACGAGCTCCACCCACTCCAAGGCCTCCTTGCGCCTCGTCTTGGTTTGGGCAAGATTGAACTCCATTGACTGTCCTATCTCCTCAAGCAACTGCCAGAGCTTCACCTCCTCCTCTTCGCAAAGGACGAACCGAGCCTTCCATGGGTTGCCAGGGCAGGGCCACACCAGCTCGTGGGTTGCCCCTGACCCGCTGGAAGATCCAGCCATCGCAATATCATGCGACGACCAGATCATCACCAACTCCTGTGACGGCAGGATGACTTGTGGTTCCACCCCAGTACCTGCCTCACTGGAGCAGGGGATCTCCACTATCTGGACTCCATGGCACGTCGGTGGACAATCTACCTCCAGTATGGCCATGTCTCCTCCTAACCCCTCTAGCTCCGACTAGGAGGGCGAACCATGTGTTCCTCCACCAAGCGAGGCAGGAAGCCTGGTTTCCCTCCTCTCTTCCGCCGCAGCTATCGGGGGAGGGATCGCAAGGGTCACCTTCAACCCAACCTTCGCCATCACCATGGGCATCACTGCCATCACCGCCGCCACCGCTGCCACCGTACTCATGACCGGCTAGGAGGATGCAACCCCTAGAAGGGAAGGTCGTACCAGAGCCAATCTGCTTTCCCCGCCGCTCGTCGTGACTCACTACAAGCTCGGTCTCCACTCCTCCCGCATGGGAGGTGGGGCGATGCCCAGTCTTGTTAGTCCCTGGCTGCTGTCAAATAAGTATAGGTCAGTCGCGCTCAAATAACTCAACTGTGAGATCAAAAAGGAACATAGATGCATACCTAGATGAAAGCGACAGGGCCCCAAAGCCCTAACCCACTAGCGATGAGCCCGCCAGATGAGGACCGCTCATGGGTCGCGACCCACGCCCCCTCGTATCAACCAAGGGAGGAGCCGACCCAGCCGGTTCCCAATTGGCCCATGAATGGCCACGACCGCCAGCTCGTGGTGAACCAACCAGATCAACTGACGGGGCATCTCCACGTTGTGGGTCACGCACACGTGCTGGCCCCGAAGATACGGGGGGACAAACTTGCTCCTCCAACCGGCAGGCGTGCCCCACCACACTTGGAGCAAGGGGGTGGGGAGCCAACGATGCCTCTGAAGGGCATGGCAACCGTGCCCGCTTTTCCTCTCGTTCGACGGTGGTGGCAGTGCCCGCGGCACGTTTCCTTAACTTGAGAACATCGCCGCACTTCTCTGAATCATGCCTCCCACCGACGGATGCATTCGTAGGCTCATGACGCTCCACCAAAGTCACGATGACGCCCTTGTATCCTTCATCCTTGGAGGTACTCACGTCACCACCCATCTCCGTGGGCTCCTCCGACTCGATATCCGCCTCCACGTCACTCCGACTTTCACTTGCCAAGACCCACCAGTTGATCTCCTTCTCCTTCTCAAACCTCCTCCAGGCCTTCTTAGCTCTCTTCTTCTTCTTCGCAAGCGCTGCCTCCTTTAGAGCAGCTTGCCGAGCTACGCCCTCCACCCCCCTCGGAAGATGCGGCCGTGATTTGTAACCCACGAGTCCCTACAAAATAGACAACCCGAAATCAAAATAAAGGAGAGCAAGAGGGAAAATGTCATGGAATAAGAAGAGGGGAGCATACCAGATTGGACAGCTTTGCAGCATGAAAAGGTCCGAGTGTTCCTTCAAGGGAATCTTTATCCCTCAGTTGTAGCACCCGGTCGACTCGACTTGAGACTTCGTCCTTCGGCAACTCCTCCGGCGACGCGCGGTTGGGATCTGTTGGGCCATAGTACACCCACATCGGCTGCCTCCTCTCCGCCAGCGGGGCAACTCAATGGTGGAAGAAGGTGTGGAAGACCCACAGCCCATCCAGGCCATGTTGCACCAGCTTCTGAAGCTCTGCCTCGATGACCTCCAGCTTGTTCTCTCGACTGGAGGGACCCCATGACCAGCTTTCTTACCTCTCCGGCCTTCTTCTAGTGAATGATGGGAATGATGCCTCCACTGGGTTCCTGATGTAGAACCACTTGCCATGCCACCCCCGATTGGAGTCGCAGGGGGAGTATGCGGGGTAGGAAGTCGATGGCCTCGGCTTCTTCTGCAAGGCGAAACCCCCAACTGGCGTGGTTCTGGGTGGCTTCCCCTCAGACAAAGCTCGCTCGCTGAAGATCCACCAGAAGAGGTCCACGTGCGGCTCCATCCCAAGGAAGGCCTCACAGATGGTGACAAAACTGGCGATGTGCAGCACCCCAGTTGGATTGAGGTGCTACAGCTCTAGGCCCCACTCGTTGAGGAGCCCGTACTCATGGAAGGCGAGGAAGGAGACAACCTCATTGGCCTGTGGTCGTGGAATGGCTTCCCCTAGCGCAGGAGCCCTCTAATGCGCCACCTCCTTCGACGGGAGCAGCCCCTTCTCGGCGAAGGTGGCCAACACCTCCTCGTCTACATTGGATGGCCTCCAGCTCGACATCATGCCCTGGATTCATGAACAAATCTATGAGTTCTCTCCCTTCGCTTTACCCTCTATCTCCTAGAAACCGCCACCACGTGTGAACGAGCTTAGCAAAAAGGAAGGAGGAGGAGAGGCAGCGGTTGCAAAAAATGTGAAGGAATGGGAAGAAAACCCTCTCTCTTCCCCCTATTTAATGCGGATGGGCATGCGGTGGGATGCGCCTTGCCCAACGAAACATCGCCTGATTAAAACAGGACATGGCCTGGGTGGGGCCCACCACTACCACAGCTCAGGCGTAGGAAACAAGGTGCAACCACATGCAAACAATCCTCCGCCTTCCCAGGCAAGGTTTGGAAGGGCCCACCACCAGGATCTCCATTAAGGAAAGAACAACAGGCTACCTGAGTCGATCGAACAGCTCAGGCGAGTGCTGAGAGACAGGTAAGGAGTAGTAGGATGCCCCATGCAGGCTATGCCGACTCCGTCACGAATGACGGACACAGATCCCATTTGGACATATACGATAAAGGGCTCCTCAAAACCTGTCACTTGAGTCATCAAGGTAACTTTACCAAACCTTCTCACTTTTATTTTATTTTCTAATGCATAATCATTCATTCATCCTTTCTCATACACGCATTCACACATTCATCCATACAATCATTCATTCATCTCATACATCCAAAGCATTGCATATGCAATTGATGCATCACAACGCTTCGTGTTGCATCACAAAGCGGTAGTCGCCTCATTCGACATGAGCGATGACCGACTAGGGTTCGAAGGCTAGCCCATGAAGGGTTCGAGGCCGCCTCGCATCAAACAGAGCTAGGGGAGAAAACACAGATGAGCCCCAGTGGCCCTCGCCCGATCTGCTCAGAAATAGATAGGGTCATCTCGACCTTCTCATTCGATCCTAACCTCGAGCCATGCCCACAGAATCTCCATCAAGGGTAGGCCAGTGGGCCACCTAAGTCGGTCTTCGAAATGACTCTAGCATCTGCCGGGAGGCGGGTTAAGGAGTAGTGGAATGCCACATGAGGGCTATACCGACCTCGTTACAAATGACGGACCTAGATTCCACTCGGACATACCCGTTAGAGAGCTCACCGAGCACGTCACTCGAGCCGTCGAGGCAAGTGACGTTAGCTTAGCCCCTTCGGTTGCGGAAGCCACGGATGGGGTAATGCACGAAACTAGAAAAACCCCTCGGCCACGCCCAGCACTTGGGTTTGCGCTCCATCGCGCCCGACCCCCCGATCGCGCCCAATGATAAGTCAAAAAATCCCCTAGGCGATTCTATCCGAATCGCCCAGCAGCTCGGGGGCTACACCCTCCGGTTGCGCTCGCGCACACCTGCTAGCAAGTCAAAAAATCCCTCAGGCAATTTCTAGGACCACCAAGGCCACACCCCTTGCTGGGCTCTGCCTCATCCGACCCCTGAGGGCTGGCCCCGCCTCGGTTGACTCCTGAAGGTTGCCTCTGCCTTGTCCAACCCCCGTGGGCTGGCTCCACTTTGGCTGACCCCCGAGGGTAGGCTCCGCCTTGGCCGACGTTTGAGGGCTGGCTCCACCTCGCTCGACGTCTAAGGGCTGGCCCCGCTTCACCCGATCCCTCAGACACGGTTCCTAACGGAAGCTCACGCCGCTGCCAACCACTATGGGCCAAAAAATACAACCCCAAGTCAAACTTCTGGCATCGTGTAGGGAGCGGTCGCATCTCAGCACGACCCGTCTCCATGACGTGATGTTCTAGGGGACTCACATCAACCCACAATGATGGACGCATGGTCACCATACTGCCTACACCCTATCTGACGCTTGGGTCCACGCTCTGTCGCGCCCGATGCCTGGATCCATGCTTCATCGCACCCATCGGTCCGTGCTCCATCGCGCCCAATGGCAACTCACGATCTTACACCCATCGGTTGCTCTCATACAACAAGTATAAACAGACCCTTCATGACTTCGTAGAAGTCCCAAAAGGGCTCGGGGGCTCCTATCGGGTTCATAAACCCAGGGTCCTCGATGGGCCCGCTTTCCAGTAAAAGCTTGGCCCAGCAAACGGCATTACAACAAACGCTCGACTCCTAGGCTGGCCTAGATACCTAACGACAGGCCGAAAGAGCAATCCAGTCTCCGACCAGAAGGTCTGTCCAAGGAGGGGACAACACTCGCTTCCGACTCTGACCCGCTTTTTCGGTCGGGAATACGCTGAACCTCTGCTTACAGCTCTTCTCCGACCGATGCGGTCGGAGCTGACTGGAAACGACCGACCAAGGACGCCCGCTTGGTAAGGAACCAAGAATCAGGCGGAGCAAATAAGACAATGCGCTCAAGTCAACCGCAATACCGATGACCATACCCGGCACACCTGCAGAACAGTACCACCAAGCCATGCCCGAAGGGTGCTTTGCAAACCTTCTAGGCATGTCAGAACCCGAACAAGGTTGTGGGCGTCGATATTTGCCTTACAGTGTTGTGGGCGCTGTCATTTACCATATCGGACGAACACGGTAAAGCCTGCCACACGAGTCTGACATAAACAGTATTGTGGGTGCCGACGACCGTCTTGTATCCAACAGCGTGGGCAACAAGACTTAGCAAAACACGAGCACACTCTCTCTCTCACTTGTAAGGCCATCCCCTTCACCTATAAAAGTGGATGCGCTCTCTCCCAAGGGAGGACGATCATTCCGACTCTCTCTCTCTCTCTCTCTCTGCTAAGCTTTAGATATTCTGAGCACTCAAACAGCTCCACAGCTCTAGAACTCCAAAGCTACACAAAGTGTATGTTCCAATACTTAGCGCACGTTGGAGCTCCTGTTACTCTTGGCCCTTCATTTCTGAGCCTAACTAGACCTTTAACACCCCCCTTTTTTATTTCCACTCGTTTGCAACCCCATAGCAAACTTCGAGCACCTGGGCTTAGGAATAAAGTCACCGATCGACTAGAACTGGATGTAGGGCACGTGTTCTGAACCAGTATAAACCCTATGTCATTGAATATTAGGCCACATCCGATCACAATGTACGGCAAAACTACAAATATTTACTTGTTGGTCACTTTTCGTACCAACAGAGTTTAAGTCCTAGTAATATGTTCTCCACATATTAATTAAAACTTAGATTGTACCCTAGCATTGAACTTGTTGAATTTGTTATATCACAGACTTATATGTGTCTTGTGTTGTCTTATGTATCTTAGAGTGCTTAAAATTAAATTACCAATATTGATATGATATAATATTTCAATTAAAATATATAAACTTATTTAAAATAACAACTTATAAAATTGATTATCATGTAGTATTAATATAATTTAAAGTGAATTGTTAGTGTTATGATGTTTCTAGGAGGTTTGTCAATTAAACATTTTTCCATGCTTCATAAGCTATTAAATAAATATATATCCTAATGTACTTAGTACAAATTGTGAAGTATAACATTATGGTTATTTAATTTCATAGTTGTATAGTATTTATACGTAGATTTGAGAAATATTTTTGTTTTTTATAATGGCTGAGTTAGATACAAATATAAAGGTAATACTTTATATTCTTCCATAACAACATATACGGGTAGGTTGAATGTAAATTTAGGAGGTTATTTTTCATGATCTTTCATAATTACAATGGTGGATAATTTACAAAATCATTATTATGTATTTTAAGTTATCTTTCATAATGACACATGTGAGTAATCTAGATACAAAATTAGTGGGCTATATTTTAAATTATGTCTCATAATGACAGAGGTGGGTCATCTGGATACAAAGTTAGAGGGTTATTTTAAATTATCTTTCATAATAGCAATGGCGGGTAATTCAGATGCAATGTGATGGTGCTATTTTGAATTATGTTTCATAATAACATATATAAATTTAGGGGATTATTCTGAGTCTATCAAATGAAAGAGGTGGGTAATTTATATATAATTTATATATAATGGCAGAGGTGGGTAATTTATATGCAAAATTAGGGGGTTATTTTATGTATTTTTCATAATGGCAGAGGTGGGTAATTTTCTTTATAAATTACAATAGATCCAATGGCTATTATCGGTGATGATGATTAGAGTCTATCAAATTAAAGGCTAGATGTTTTTTATTATTGTGAGAATTTCTAGGATTTATCTTTTTTCTTGAGTCTGTCTACCCAACAACCATGTGTTTTATGTAGTTTCAACACATGAATTTGTTTACACCATAGAATTAAGATCCAACAACCTCCATCATTCTTCTATCTCCAGCCTTCTTCTACCTCCAGCCTTCTTCTACCTCCAGACAATCACAAATCACAAGATCACATATCCTAATATTACAAGAAACAATTTTTTTTTATGCAAGGACAAGAGGACAAGTGAAACCGGCGTGACGAATGCAGTCGATATTGCAAAACGGCCCGATTTGGACAACCTTCCAATACTGTTGGCCCATCGATCCATTTTCCGTTGCTGTAGCATCAGGAATCCAGCCCATATGGTAATTCCGATAGCCGGGCTAACACACGCCCTCTGTAGAATTTCCTCAACACGTACAATACTCGGCTACTCGCTCCTGTGACGAATGTACCGAAACCGGCGAGGGAGACAGTTGAAAAGAGAGGGAGAAAATCCATGTGTTTTTTTTATACTAAAACACATGTGTGTTATATAGCATTTCTGTTTTTCTTAGCGCGTCTAATGAGAATTAACATGGTGCCTCCGTTGATGCCTCCTATTAGTAATAGTAAGATTTGATAGATTTTGCAAATGAAAGGACAGAGTTATTAAAAATAATTTGAAATCTAAGTAACTCTTCTTTTTTAGTGGAAAGGTGCAGAAAGCCCAAGCTAACTGATTTTTTTTCTTGTATACTGGCTTTCATACAAGATGATATACTTGATTCGAATCGTGCTCTTTGTTTGTATATAAACCACCTCAATACTAGAATGCCTGAACAAAATACAGTTTAGATTCCACAGCTGCCAAAAAAAAAGTATAGGCAGCACACAAAGATCACATTGAAAGTATGTAATCCACCAACTTATCAATGGCGACCTGAGAAGTCCCACCAGCTTTTAAGCAATCTGCTACATTCTTCTTGAGCTCCTTAGCTCTTTCCCTCATCTCCTCTCCCTCCCTATCCTTCATGAGCTTCCTAACGGCCTTCTCTATTTTGCCTCTTTCAAGCTCGCCTTCCAGCTCCAACCCTACACCCCATGTGTTCACCACGTACCTCGTGTTCATCATCTGATCCGCGAACTGAGGCCTGCAAATCATCGGAACCCCCTCACTGATACTCTCCAGCGTGGAGTTCCATCCGCTGTGGGTCCAAAATCCACCGACCGCAGGGTGCGCCAGTACCTCCTGCTGCGGCGCCCACCGGATCACCTTGCCCCTGCCATGAACTGCAGCCTCGAAGCCATTCGGAATATCCGGACCATCCAAGAAGCCCCGTACCGAGTCTGCACGAACCACCCATAGAAAAGGGTGGCCACTGTTGGCCAAGCCCCAGGCCACCTCCAAGAACTCTTTGGCGTCCAGGGAAGCCAAGCTTCCGAAGCTCACGTACAGCACGGACTCCGAGGGCTGTTTGTCCAGCCACTCGATGCAGCTGTAGTCTTGGTCCGGCGTGCTGCTCCTTGTGCACTTAGAGGAGAGCTTGTGGAGAGGGCCAGGAGCAAGTATCACAGGGATGTGGAGCTGTTCGCAGAGCCTCTTCAGCTCTGCTTTCTCTAGAGCATCGAGTGTGTTGATCACTAGACCGGAGGAATTCTTCATTGCTTCGTTGGCCCGAGCGAGTAACTCGCGCATTTTCTTGTGGTTGCTCCAGCTTGAATAGAAGAGGTCCCTTACCCTCAGTGGCGGCAGTTCTTTCACCGGCATGTAGAGTTTGGACTCTAAAACAGAGCATAGATCAAACTACTTCTTCAGTACAAACTGTTCATACTGATCAGTTGAGAAAAGGAGATCTCCGAGAGTTCTGCTATCATGTATGCTCCGATGGAGAGTCAACTGACCTTGAGGAGGAAGATAGCCCTTTTGGTGAAGCATGGGGTACGCCAAGAAGCATCCGAGGCAGGCCGCGCTGGCGGTGCGCAGCACCAGCGTCCTGAGCCCGACGGCCTCGGCAGCCCTGGGCACGGCGAGGAGGTTGGCGTCGAAGACAATGCACGCGGCAGGGGGCCGTGCCTCGTCCGCGACCACCGACTCGAGGACGGCCCTGAGGGCCCCCGCCCCGTCCGCCTCCATGGCGGCGTTCATGGCCTCGATGATGTCGATGACGTTCCCGGACGCCGAGACGTGCGCCGGGACGCCGTCGAGGACCGGCACGAACTGGAACTCCGGGTGGCGGCGCGCGGCGTCCAGTGCGTTGAGGCGCGTGTGGAGCACGGTCACCGCGAGCCCCCGCGCGTGGAGCACGTCGCCCAGCTGCAGCATCGGGTTGATGTGGCCCTGGAACGGCAGCGGGAACATCAGGACGCGCCGCGGACGCCGCCGTGATGATCTCCTGCCGTTGGAGGCGCCGCTGCCGCCGGTGCGCGCTTCGTGGACGCCGGCCATCGATCGCGTGCCTGCCAGCTCGTCTCGATCGGCAGACAGCACATAGCTACGCAGCAGGAGCACACGCCATTTAAAAAAAGCCAAAACGCTCTCGCTGTCGCTGGTTGATCTGTCGTCTAAACCAAGTTATCCTTTAGGAAAAAGTTGATCTGTCGTGGGTGGTTTGGTAGTGCTGCATTATTGACTTGTAGTGGTATTTGTTAATTAGACAGACAAGTGTATGTTGTGGCTCACTGAGCTTTTTGCAGGTTGTCCGGAAGAGAATTATCGTGTGGCTGCAAAAGAACCAAAGAACACAAGCTAATGAACCAATAGGCGATCAGAGCTTTTCGGCTAATGGTTTCTGCGGATGATAAATCAGCTGATGCTGATTTGTTGTGAGAGAAAAACACCGTACCATAGCTCATAAGTAGTTCAATCGAACAGCGAAGTTCTGTACACAGGCAACTGGAAACTAAATGGTCAATACAATGAAGCAAATTCCTCATTTTTGTTAGCTGGATATATAGTAGTAGTAGTACGTGCTCGGCGCCACTCCAGTGGATCGGTCGATTACATATGTATGATTTGGCACCCGCACCCACACTCTAACAGGTATAAAGGCTTTGAATCTTTTTTCTTTTCAGGAAAAGTCCAAATTACTTATAGTTCCTCCATGCCAAAATAAGTAACATCTCGTATTTCGATGAGTCAAACATTCTTAAATATGACTAGATTTTTAGAAAAAAAAATACTATTAATATTTATATCTTGAAATAGGTTTACTACAAAAATATATGATGTAATTTATCTAATGATGTTTATTTGTTATTATAAACATTAATATTTTTTTATATATACTTGGTCAAACTTAGAACTCGTTGACTTCTCAAAGTGCGAGATATGCACTTATTTTGGAACGAAGAGGGTATGTCTTGATAACCCCTATGGTCACGTGTGGTTTGATATATTCGCTTTAACTATTTAAATTGTTTCGGTTTACCCTTTACCAAGATTTGTTATTTTTGTTACCATGTGCACAAGTTGAGCTTTAGTTCGTAGACATCATAATTTATGTAAAAAAATACATCGTAAAGTTTTTTTTGATAGGTTAGGCCATCTAGTAATAAAATAAAATTAGATTTATAAATTCTATGAAACATAACGATGATGACTTTTAACTTAAAATATGATGTTCTATCACCTCATAATTTTTGAAATTAAAACTCAATGCATACATCTAATTTTGCTAAGTAATTGGACCGATTGAAATACTAAGAGTAAATCAAATCATACTTTAGTTTAGGAATTATCCAGACATGGACCAAATTTAAGAGAAATAGACTCCCTTTTTTTTAGAGAGGAAGCGGAGGATCTGAAATCAGGCCATGATGTTTTTGACACGATACGAAGAGCCTGGTTCATTGGCCGTCCACGCTGTGTCCTGGGTAGGGATGAAAATGGTACGGATATTTTCCGACCGTATTCGAAACCGAATCTGTTTAGAGGGGTTGAGATCTGTCCGTATCCGAGTCCGGATATCCAACATCCGATACCGTATCCGTATCTGAATACTCAAATCGCATATTTATGATGTCGATATCCAATCGTATTCTATCCGACATAGTTGACACTATCCGTATTCGAATCCGAATCCGGACAGAAATATGAAAACAAATGTAATATCGGTGATATCCGTCCGTAACCGATCCGTTTTCATCCCTAGTCCTGAGCCACGGCCTGGCCCATAAGGTACAGACTGCCCAAGTTTTCCGACGCGTGATGTGCGGCACCGGCGAGAGGTTGGGCTTGGGCAGACGCCTCGTGCAGCCTGTTCGCTCGTGGTTTCAGCCAGGACTTATGAGTCAGTCAATAGTATTTTTTTCTCACAACAAACCAGCACCAGCTGGGCTTATCAGCCCATAAACCAACCGGCGAACAGGCTCGTGATTTCAGTTTTTTTGCCCTTCCAAACAAATAGACGGCAGAAAATCTGCTAAGCATGCATTAGTAAAGGAGTTTCAAGAATATTTACAGGGTCTACACATACTAGACAAGGTTAAGCTAGGCAACTTCCAAACCTGAATAAGACAAAGGCAATAATTATCTCTCTCAAGTGTTTTGCCCTGCTGCACACTAAAGTCTGGCTTCATTTTTGTAGGACAACAAATTAGTCTATTGTCCACCTCTTCGTATAGGAAGTGAGGCTAGCTCAACTAGCATGGTCGTACATCCAATCACCCAAATTCAAGTTCCCTCTTGACTTGGATTTGGGTGCCTCGTATATGGTTTTACACAAAAGATAACTTTCCAAGCTTGAAGAAGTAGCATGATGGGCATGTTTGTTTTTTATTAAAATTGGATCCACGGGTGCTTCACCATGAAAATTGAAAAAACGCCGTCAAACATTGTGTGGTATCGATGATTCTTCTCATTGTGCAAGACACAGGCACTACGAGAATGAACTACACCGATATGTCCTCAGTTTCGTAGCGGTGGCACGTGAAAGGCATGAGCGCTCGACCGAGGTAGTGCAACCACTACTTCTTCTAGTCTATTGGAAGATATGGAAGGAAGGGATGAAACGCATGGATTTTCACCGATCGAGTAAACAAGCCACGTGAGGTTAAGTGAACAAACTTTGGCATTTGGCTTGGGAGTTGTGATCCGATATGATCTGTTTGCATCGGGAGTTGTGAGCTCTCTCTCTTATCATGCAAAGGAAGGATCAAAATGTTCTTCAAGCCATGTCTATGGTTATTGATGTGAAAACATGTTTGTTGAATTTGAGGAATGATGGTTGGGAGCCACTATACAGGAAGCCACAAAGTTTTGCAGTGAAAATGATACTCCGATACCAAATATGAATGAAGCAGTACCAAGATTTGGCAGATCAAGAAAAGAGGGCAAGAACATCACTCAAGGCCATTATTTACGTGTTGATACCTTCTATGTTGCTATAGATGCTATTACCACAGAGTTTATCATCGGTTTAACGAGGTAACTTCAAAATTGCTTGTTTGCTTTTCTTGTCTTCACCCGAGAGATTCATTCTCTAAATTTGATGTGGAAAATCTTGCTCGGCTTACTGAGATATATTCTGATGATTTCTCCTATTCCGAGAAGAGGGTATAAAAGATCAACTTGAGTTATTTATTATTCATGTGAGAAGACTTGAGGAGTTTAGAGATTGTCATGATATGGCAAGTCTAGCTGCACAAATGGTTGAACTTGATAGACATACTGCTTTTCCATTGGTTTATCGTCTAATTGAGGTTGGCATTGATACTACCAGTAGCGACGGCATGAGTTGAACGGGTTTTTTCGGCTATGAAGAATATCAAAACAGTATTGCGCAACAAGATGTCCGATGCTTGGCTTAATGACTTAATGGTGCGCTACATTGAGCGAGAAATATTCAAAGGAATTGATCTTGAGAAGATCAAGAGAAAACATTTCAAAACAAAAAAAGATAGGCAAATGCAATTGCCAAGGGCGCCTAGGCGTGACTGAAGCTTCATCGTCACATGGTTAGATGACTTTGCTTGTATTTTCTATAATTCGATTTATCCTGAATGTTTTACTTATATATTTTGTGCTGGACTATCACTTCGTCTAGTGAACCATTTTGAAAGATATTACTTTACTATCTATGTTATCGACTTCGTCCTACCTTAATTTTTTTCGTCCTCCGCCACTGCATCGGGTTGATGGAGACCGTGATGACGGAGTGCAGACGTGGAGTTGTTTTGTTGTCAGCAGCTACCTTGCATTATCCGGGTTGATCAAACTACTCGTGCGATTGCCCTGACAAAAGGCAGTCCTCGTAATACATTATTATCTCTATGATCAGTTTGCACTTTGGAGAGTGACAGCATCAGACAACGCCTGACCACGCTTGTTCAAATAACGTCACCAATGACGTCAAACGAAGCAGCTGCATGCCGCTTCATTGGGCACATGCATGTCGCCGGCCGCCGTTTGGACGTAGCAAATGGATCGGAACTTCTTTCTCTTCTCTAGGACAAAAGTTTGTTGCCACGCATGCAGCATGACGCATGTATCCCAACCAATAATTCATCCAATCATCCGATCATCGACACGAAACATAAAAAAAAAATTTCGTGCGTCACTGATAGCCTCGATCTGTTCAGTAGCACGTGTACGTCGTCGAACTTGTTTGCCCATCCACCAGTACGTGCTCAGTGTAGCACTCACACCGTCACCGAGCATACGCCCGCTCACAGCTAGCAAAAATGGCCGGCGCCCAAGAAGCTCGCGACGGCAACGGCAGCAGGGGCGGCGGCCCTGGTCCTCAGCGGCGCGCGCGGCGCGTGCTGGTGTTCCCGCTGCCGTTCCAGGGCCACATCGACCCGATGCTGCACCTGGCCGGGGTGCTCCACGCGCGGGGCCTCGCGGTGACCGTGCTCCACACGCGCTGGACCCGGCGCGGCACCCGGAGTTCCGGTTCGTGGCCGTCCCCGACGGCACGCCCGCCGACGTCGCCGCCACGGGGAGGATCATCGACATCATCCTCGCCATGAACGCCGCCATGGAGTCCTCCTCCTCCGCGGCCGTCACGGAAGCGCTGGCGTCCACCGCACTCGCCGGCCACCAGGGCCAGCCCCGCGCCGCGTGCCTCTTCATCGACGCCAACCTCCTCGCCGTGCACAGGGCGGCCAAGAAGATCGGGCTGCCCACGCTGGTGTGTGTGTGTCACCGTCCTACTAGTCCGATCCAAAAACTGAAGTACAGATGCAACAATAGAAGTGTCTAGAAGCTACTAGAATGATCTGGATACAAGTTTTGGAAGGGGGAAGAAGGGAAAAGGGTAGATTCGAGCAAAGCTCGCCTCGAGCCGCAGCCCGCCGTTCTTCGAGTTCTGGTCCTTCGACACTCCTTGCGGTGATGGTGGTAGTCCTTTTACGTTGGCTTGCTTTCCTCCTTGGAATACTGAGGAGCCCGGTCCTTATCTTCTCTCGGTCCAGGTCCAGCCCATGTCCCTTGATCGGCCCAGCCCACGGTATCTCTACTAGTATCATGACATGGTGCTGCGAACCGGGAGAGCCGCCTGCTTCGGCTGCTTCCTGGCGTACCCCATGCTCCACGAGAAGGCTACCTGCCTCCGCGAGAGTCGCAGCTGTGCACGCCGGTGCCGGAGCTGCCGCCTCTCCGAGTGAAGGACCTCGTCTACTCGAAGCACAGCGACCACGAGCTGGTCCGCAGAGTCCTCGCCCGGGCCAGCGAGACAGTGAGAGGTTGCTCCGGCCTCGTCATCAACACGTTCGAGGCACTGGAGGCGGCCGAGATCGGGAGGCTCCGCGACGAGCTCGCCGACCTCCCGGTGGTGCTCGCCGCCGGCCCTTTCCACAAGCTCTCCTCCTCCTCCTCAAGGGGCGCCGGGAGCAGCCTGCTCGCCCCGGACCGCAGCTGCATCGAGTGGCTGGACACCCAGCGCTCCGGGCCATGGACGCGAGCGAGTTCTTGGAGGTGGCCTGGGGTTTGGCAGAATGCGGCCACCCCTTCCTCTGGGTCGTCCGACCCAACCAGGTACGAGGCTGCTGTGACGACGAGAGCGTGCGGCGGCCGCGGCTGCCGGATGGCATCGAGGACGAAAAACCAATCCCACAACTATGTGGGGCAACTCCGGTTATCTACGGCCGCACATCACCCATCCACACGGCTGCGCATCTTGACACGTGCCTACCACTAGACGGACCCCTGTTTTGTTTCTCGTCCTATTTCTCGTCGTCTCGCCGCTCGTATCGCCGAATACAAATTCTTCTCCGCGCTCCCCTCCGGCTGTCCACGTTTCTTTTGTGCTCGCTTCCAACAATGGAGCCCCTGTCTTCCACATCTCTCCCATCTGCTCACCGCCGCCTAGGGTGCGGCCGCCCTACATTTGCTTGAGTAGTCGAATCTGAGGGAGCATGTACTTGCTTCTCTTAGTTCGTCGTTAACCCTAGATCCCCAATCTCTGTCCTTGCCCCTACCTTTAATGTCGCCCAGCGGCGCCGCCATAGATTCCGGCCGGTGAGGCCAATCCGAGCAGAATCGACGCTCGGAGGATTTGAACCAGTGGAGTGGTCCAATTCCAATCGGCTGCCAGTACGGTGCCGGACTGGGATACGGCGCCGCCTTCCCGGTTAGGTCCGCAGGTGGGGTCAACCTGATGGCCGTGCTCTCGGCGTTCCTCTCTGACTTGCGCGGCTGCTGGAATCCACACCCGTGGACGGTAAGCTGGCCGGGAAGTCGTCGTTGATGGTCCTGTCCATGCCAAATTGATGTTGCTTTAAGTAGCTAGTGTTCGGATCCACCTGATTCATTGCAGGTACTCCTCGTAGGCTTGCTCAGAGTTCATAAAAAAATCTCTCCTGATCTATTTTTCTTGTCTCTGCCATTTTTCTATGCAGCCGTTTGTTTACAGATTTTTCTATCAATCCATCTTTCCTACAGGTTCAAAGCTATTTTTTTTTAAAAAAAATCCATCCTTTTATATTCAGATTCAGTCCAATAAGAATCGTTCTTATATGTCCTTTTAGTTTTTTTTTCTGAAACCAATGCATTTTTTGTCTGGCCGGATCTGCACATTTATATACCTGCTCATTTTGTTGCATTCAGATTCAGTTGCTTTTTCACCTGTTTTCTTATGGTAAATATTTGATTTAGTAGTACTTGGGCATTGACAGATTAGTGTTAAGGATGATTTTTTAGATGGTGAACACTTCTTTTGCTAATTGGGTTGAACGCAGGTAAAAATTAGTCATACATAATTTCACCATTGTCATTAAATTTTATTACTGGAACTTCTCATTCATTTCCCTAAACTCTAACCTAGAATGTAGCCTGAAGATTTTAATTAGAGTTGGCAATGTTTTTTCTAAGTTGTCCAATCAGTCCTTAATACTAAAGAGATAGAATTGATCATTCTTTTTATATCCTTTGTTAAGTTCTTGTATTTGATAAATATTTGTTTCTCATTTAGTTGTTGTTTGTGACAACAATTATATTATACGTCGGACAAGTAGACAGTTATAAACATAGCTCTTTTTACCAAGTACCTTTTTCTTTTACCTTGTTCCTTTTTTATATCAATGCATCTCAGTGTCACTTGAATACATCTGGTCAATGAAATCACAAGATGTTAAATTTTATATTTATGTTCACGCTGTATCTTTTAAAGTTAGTCAATGCAACAATCGATGATGGTTCTCTTTATTTTAATCAATGTAACAATAAAAAGAAAAAGGGGATTTACTTTAGTTAAATTCATGTATTTCTTAATTGTGGTAACCACGACGGCTTTTCTGTTTTCATGTCTGATCCACTACCTTCATTTCTTATGAGATATCAGTTTATGTTGTACCTCTCAAAGAAATGCACAATGTCTTTGAACTTGTAGTTTATCCATGTCTTATCCTAATTAAAATATTATTTAATCATACTTATTAACATTATGGTGTAATTTTACTTGTAGTACTCTTGCACGTTTTTCTGACCATTTAAGTTTCTCTACATAGATTGGAACATGTACACCCGTAATTGTCCCTTGTATCAGTTTTATTAGTACTTGCCTGTTTATAGTACCACATGTTAGGGCTTCTTTTGTTCTTAATAGTACATTTTTACATCCCACCTGTCTATCTCACTGATTTGCTTGAATTTTAATATTTTGTCTGTTTTTTTCTTCAATCCATGAACATTTAAGTTCTCTTGTTATATTGGAGCCTCTACACCCTTAATTGTATCTTGTGCTCCCTACGTTCCAAATATAAGTCACTTTGACTTTTTTTGGTACATCCAATTTGCTATGTATCTAGACATAACGTCAAAGCGACTTATAATTTGGAACAGAGGTAGTAGCAATTACATTAGTATGTGCCCTTTTACATTATTGTACTTTAACTCTTCCCCTTTTTTATTGTTATATTGTAGCCTCTACACCCGCAAATGCAGTACATTTTAATCTGATTTGCACTCCTATTATTTTTGAACCACATTAAGCCTGGTATTGATTTACTTGATGTACTATGAAGCTATATATTGCACTATTGCAGCACTTGGTTCACTAGCTCTTAGTGGTATTTGCACGACATGTGTGTATTTTGTCTTGCTATTTGCTGACATATGGTTGAATTGACTGCTACATTTTAACGTTATTTATTTGGTCTCGCTATTTGCAAACTGAATTGACTGCTACCTTCAACTTGTCTATATTTGGTCTAGCTATTTGCAAACATGCATGTGCATGTTCGAGGTAGTATTTGATCCGATTCAATTTAATTTTAGAGCATAAGCTATGAACATTTTATTCTAGTGTAGTTTTGTTAGATTAAGCTCAGAGTCTAAAGAAAGCTCTTATGAAGATAGTTATGCAAGTCCAGTCATCTAACATTAGGTACCAGGTAATTCTGGGTTAGTACTAGTATCAGTACAAATCGAAAGAACAAAATGAAGGGTATTAAAATATAGATGTCGGTATCAGTACTAGTTATGCAAGTCCGTACCAATGCCGCCGCAATCCGCCATTCCATCTAATGCGGTCGGTATTGTTCCCACTCTTGATTTCCGACCAGTTTCAGATACCTACTCCAACCAGCACCAGCATTCTTTGGAAAGGATTAGCAGTAACACGACGATGTTGTTCCCCGAGCGAAAGGGGCGCCATTAACTCCCAGCCGAGCTTGTTTCCACCACCACATCAGTTCCCGATCTATGGAACTAGATCTTCAGATTATCTATCAAGTGGCGCAGCAATGCCCCAGCCAATTGGAAGCAGCGGTGCTCCATATGCTCATTCTTTTTCACAGAGCATCGATCCCAGATACATGCTAAGGTCGGTGCATCCAAACCCAACTACTTGGAGAAGTAATGGTGGTACGTATAAGGCTATTTTGTTTGTTTCCGAATCGAATATTTCATTCAAACGTGTTAAATATCCGGTTACATTTGAGCGACTTAGTCCTAGTGATGACATAGTAAATAGATTTGCAGGATCCATGCAGGAATTGCTTCGTACTGTTCGTATGCCACGTACCAATTATCAACAATGTCCTGAAAAAGACAAGAATTCAAATCCAAGCCTCAAAACTATAGAGATTATTAATGAAGTTCATGACAATGGTATGTACAAGCTACTATAATTTTATGATTCATGATTACACTTCACATTTCATCTCAGTACAAAGTAAACTGAATTATATATCATTAAAAACAATGGGAATGATAAAGAACATTAGAAGAGATAATGCTTACAACAGTGTAGATGATGATGGTGAAGCTGGAATAACCACAAAATCTCTACAGCTAACTGTTGTTTTAACTGTTGTTTTTTAGAGACCTGTGTTATGCTTAAAAGAGTGTAAATAATCGTAATATGTAAACTTAACTCCGTTTTTTTACAGGCTATTGTAATTCTTACAAGAGTGTACAGGATGATACTGAAGAAGGAAATAGTATTGAAGATGATGAAGAATTTCATGAAGCGGACGATGAAAGTTCAGATTGCAAAGTGATGGTGTTCTTTGTTGGATTCATTAACCCGTCAACCTTAAAGTGATAGTGTTCTTTGTTGGATCTAGTACCTGTTGTTGAATGCCAAATTCAGGTAATTTTCTTCCCTTAATCCATTAACAGTATTACTTTCATTTGTACGACCATACTGCATTTGAACGATCCATTGAGTGGTAAAGAAAATATTTAAACAATTGTTCTCTCAATAGAAAAGAGCACGGGAGTTAAATGAGTTTTATACGTGTTGTTATTAAATGAATCATTGTTGGATTCCCACATGCACCCTTGCTGAGAAATAGTACCCCAGCTTGGTATACATTTTGTTACTGGCTATTTGCAACTTTGCTCCATGACACCAGACTATCTTTAACTTCTTATAATTCCACTAATGTTTATTTTATCTTTTTTTGTTTTAGCCTATGCATTATTGATTTCATCGAGTACTAGAAAGGCCGCGCGGTCCCGTGGGATGCTTGCATCATGGAGCTAGCTGTATAGATAAAAGTGGCAGTGAAAGAGTTATATTGCCATTAGTGTTACTTAGCTTCTGTGGAGAACAAATAACAATATTACAAGATAATTAATATAGAAAAAGCAAATACGAACAGTGCTACTAATAATGTTTCCTTGTAACCAAACTTCTCGATTTAGTCCTCTCTTTTCAGATTGCCTTGCCTGCTCTTTTATAGTTCGACCCAAGAAGCATGCTCTGTTTTACTTTTCATAAATCCCTTGCCTTCTCTTTTATATTCATAAGTATTGCATTCCCTGCTCTTTTATATTTACCAGATCCTTTGTTTTATTATTTTCCTTACCACTGATTTGTTGTATATCCTTGTACTAATCTTCCTTTGGTTTGTCTACAGGTTTGGCTTGGATCCATTAAGGCGTCAACCTTAACCTGATATTTTTCATTGTTAATGTTGTACCTGTTCTTGTTGCTTAACTTCAGTTAGCTTTCTTCATTTCTCCCATTTTCAATTATTCTGTCAGTAATCTTTGGAGGTAACCATGTCTCCTTTAGTTCACATTACTAGTACGCACATACCTTATTTTTTTTATTACCACAAGCCATGTTTTTCCCCATTGTCGTGTTAATCCTTTTGTTCATAGCTTATGCTCTAAAATTAAATTGAATCGGATCAAATACTACCTCGAACATGCACATGCATGTTTGCAAATAGCTAGACCAAATATAGACAAGTTGAAGGTAGCAGTCAATTCAGTTTGCAAATAGCGAGACCAAATAAATAACGTTAAAATGTAGCAGTCAATTCAACCATGATATGTCAGCAAATAGCAAGACAAAATACACACATGTCGTGCAAATACCACTAAGAGCTAGTGAACCAAGTGCTGCAATAGTGCAATATATAGCTTCATAGTACATCAAGTAAATCAATACCAGGCTTAATGTGGTTCGAAAATAATAGGAGTGCAAATCAGATTAAAATGTACAACATTTGAGGGTGTAGAGGCTACAATATAACAATAAAAAAGGGGAACAGTTAAAGTACAATAATGTAAAAGGGCACATACTAATGTAATTGCTACTACCTCCGTTCCAAATTATAAGTCGCTTTGACGTTATGTTTAGATACATAGCAAATTGGATGTACAAAAAAAGTCAAAGTGGCTTATATTTGGAACGTAGGGAGCACAAGATACAATTAAGGGTGTAGAGGCTCCAATATAACAAGAGAACATAAATGTTCATGGATTGAAGAAAAAAACAGACAAAATATTAAAATTCAAGCAAATCAGTGAGATAGATAGGTGGGATGTAAAAATGTACTATTAAGAACAAAAGAAGCCCTAACATGTGGTACTATAAACAGGCAAGTACTAATAAAACTGATACAAGGGACAATTACGGGTGTACATGTTCCAATCTATGTAGAGAAACTTAAATGGTCAGAAAAACGTGCAAGAGTACTACAAGTAAAATTACACCATAATGTTAATAAGTATGATTAAATAATATTTTAATTAGGATAAGACATGGATAAACTACAAGTTCAAAGACATTGTGCATTTCTTTGAGAGGTACAATATAAACTGATATCTCATAAGAAATGAAGGTAGTGGATCAGACATGAAAACAGAAAAGCCGTCGTGGTTACCACAATTAAGAAATACATGAATTTAACTAAAGTAAATCCCCTTTTTCATTTTATTGTTACATTGATTAAAATAAAGAGAACCATCATCGATTGTTGCATCGACTAACTTTAAAAGATACAGCGTGAACATAAATATCAAATTTAACATCCTGTGATTTCATTGACCAGATGTATTCAAGTGACACTGAGATGCATTGATATAAAAAAGGAAAAAGGTAAAAGAAAAAGGTACTTGGTAAAAAGAGCTATGTTTATAACTGTCTACTTGTCTGACGTATAATATAATTGTTGTCACAAACAACAACTAAATGAGAAACAAATATTTATCAAATACAAGAACTTAACAAAGGATATAAAAAGAATAATCAATTGCTATCTCTTTAGTATTAAGGACTGATTGGACAACTTAGAAAAAACATTGCCAAGTCTAATTAAAATCTTCAGGCTACATTCTAGGTTAGAGTTTAGGGAAATGAATGAGAAGTTCCAGTAATAAAATTTAATGACAATGGTGAAATTATGTATGACTAATTTTTACCTGCGTTCAACCCAATTAGCAAAAGAAGTGTTCACCATCTAAAAAAATCATCCTTAACACTAATCTGTCAATGCCCAAGTACTACTAAATCAAATATTTACCATAAGAAAACAGGTGAAAAAGCAACTGAATCTGAATGCAACAAAATGAGCAGGTATATAAATGTGCAGATCCAGCCAGACCAAAAATGCATTGGTTTCAGAAAAAAAAACTAAAAGGATTAAAGGACATATAATAACGATTCTTATTGGACTGAATCTGAATATAAAAGGATGGATTTTTTTTAAAAAAAATTAGCTTTGAACCTGTAGGAAAGATGGATTGATAGAAAAATCTGTAAACAAACGGCGGCATAGAAAAATGGCAGAGACAAGAAAAATAGACCAGGAGAGATTTTTTTATGAACTCTGAGCAAGCCTACGAGGAGTACCTGCAATGAATCAGGTGGATCCGAACACTAGCTACTTAAAGCAACATCAATTTGGCACGGACAGGACCATCAACGACAACTTCCCGGCCAGCTTGCCGTCCACGGGGGTGGATTCCAGCAGCCGCGCAAGTCAGAGAGGAACGCCGAGAGCACGGCCATCAGGTTGACCCCACCTGCGGACCTGCCCGGGAAGGCGGCACCGTATCCCGGCCCGGCACCGTACTGGCAGCCGATTGGAATTGGACCACTTCGCCAGGAACAAGAAACCACTGGTTCAAATCCTTCGAGCGTCGATTCTGCTCGGATTGCCCTCACCGGCCGGGATCTATGGCGGCGCCGCTGGGCATTATTAATGGTAGGAGCAAGGACAGAGATTGGGGATCTAGGGTTAACGACGAACTAAGAGAAGCAGTTTTGCGTGTTGGTCGGAGGGAGCAAAATTAAACGCAGTGAAGAACAGCGATATAGTACAGAGCGAATCTGAAATTTTTTACAAGTAAAAGCTAAAATATCAACAAATATATATTTAAAGACACCCAAAAAATACTAGGTGAACAAAATGAGCAATTGGATGAAAGCACGGATCTGTCGCCTTAAAAGAAAGAAACCGTTTAATCTGATGGACCAAACAAAAACACAGTGAAGAACAACCATATAGTAAAGAACGGATCTGAAATTTTTGGCAAAAAAAAGCCAAAAATGCAAGGATCTGTCACCGTAAAAGAAAGTAATAGGTAAGATCCGAGAGAGCAAAATATATTGCAGTGAAGAACAGTGATAGAGTACTGAACGAATCAGAAATCTTTGACAAATAAAAGCTAAAATCATCTGGAGATGAGGATCGAGAGGATCAAATCGAGGGAGACAAGGAAACGGCAGCAGTGTGTACTAGACCTAATCTTTCAGAGCTCGTGGATGGAGAAAGAGAGAGAGTGGAGAAAAAAATCAGAGAACCATCAAGTTTGCATATCTGTCGGATTCAAGAACAACGAAAAACATAGGGAGCAGAGCAGTGTTAGCTCGTGGATGTATAGAGAGAGAGAATCATGGAGATGAGGGGAAGCGGCAGCAGGAGATTGAATCTTCAGAGGTCATGAATGGAGAAAGAGAGAGAATAGAGAGAGAAAGAACGAAGAGAAGAGAGATACAGACGGAGAGACCGAGAGAGAGAAATAGAAAGAGAGGGAAAGGTAGAGAATGGAGAGAACTGAGAGGATTGATGCAGAAGTTGGAAGGAGCGGAGACGAGCACTTATCGTGAGAAAACAAATTCAATCTCGTGCTCACGGACGCGAGAACGACGTTTGAGCAGCACGAATCTCGATGAAAGCAGAGCTGTCTGATAACCTGAGTTGGTGCACATAGTTGTGGGAAATACAGCTTGGAGCATCGAGGACGCCGTCAGGGCGGGCAGAGGCGTGGTGGTCCGGTGGGCCCCGCAGCAGGATGCCATTGACAAGTTGGTTGACTACATATGTCTCTGTGAACCTTCTGCTCTAGTATGTCGTATGTATGTTCCGCGGGTTTAACATTGGCAGCTTAATAGCTGATATTCTTATGGACAGTTCCTGTCAATTCTAGTGCTCGATATCTGTGGCTATTTGTTTTCTTTAAATAGCAGCTTCTGTTTTCCTTTTACTCCTTTCTATACGTAAGAGCGACTCTAAGAGGTCCCTAAAAAGTTAACACACAAAGCTTATTATCGGAGGCTCTCTTAAATAATTTGTACCCTAAAATTAGTTTCGTCCGCAACAGTTCCCTAATATTTTGCTCCCAATACTGACACGTCATTAGTGAGAGATTGGATTAGTCGGATCTTGACTTTTTCCGTTAGCTAGTTCCTTTTTGTTGGTACGATGACTCCAGGTCTCCAACCTTGCAATAGACATACGTCGGCAGGCTGATCTCCAGATATGCTAGCGCCACCATTAGCCTTGTGGTTGTCGCCCTCGCCTGTGGCCTTGCCTATTCTCTGCGCATCAACGGACAGGGGCAGCCACATCTGCATGTCGACGGACAGAGGTGGCCGCATCTGGCCGTCGCCATGCGCCGCACACCCTGGATGGAACTCAGCAAAGAAGATGGGAGGCCACTTCGATGGCAGGTGGAGCTACAAAGCGCGGCAAAGACTCAGCAAAATGGCGCGCGCTGGAGAGGACGATTGGGGGCGCGCCATCTTTCTGCAGAAAAGCGGGGCGCTCGCTTGTTTTTCCAGAGCGAGTAAATTTTGGGGGAAGGCTTGGGGAGCTGTTGGACCGACGTTTTACTGCTAACCACGCAAATATCAGTTTTGTTATTAGTCTTCTCTTGGAGATGCTCTAAGCAAATTACTGTGTTCATAGTAGACAAAATTGTATCGTGTTGCAAACAATAGGAACTCAATTACTCAAATATAATCGTAGAAGGGTTGAACAACTATAGCCCTGCAGCAACCGACCGGTAGGTCTACTCCTCATCACAATTCACAGCCCGGAAGGTTGATCTAGAGTGTATGGTTTAGGCCCAATAATTCCTTTTTTTTTTTGCTTTTCTTTTCTTTTATCTATTTACTTTTTATTTTTATTTTCTATTCTAATTAATTGTTTTGATTTTTTATTACCATGCATAGTGTTTTTTAATGTTCTATATTTGTTCATCCAGTTTTATGTCTTTATTGTTCATGTAATTTCCATAGGATGTTCCACAATGTATTTTCTTTTGTTCATATAGTACGCATGATATGTTCCATGATATATTCTGAGTTGTTCATGCAGTATTTATGGGATGTTTCATGATGTTTTTAAATTGTTCACACGTCATGTATGGGATTTTCTATTTATTTTTTATTTTTCCTCTATCACATGATCTTTCTAAAGAAATTAATTATCTTCATTTTTAATTTGTTTATTCTATTTTATTTTTTATTTTTTCTTTATTATTTTTATTTTAGCTTGCTCATACACTATCCATGTGATGGTCCATGATGTATTCAAATGTTCACACACTAGACACTCCCCATGAGATGTTCCATGGTATATTTTGTGTTGTTCATATAGTATCCATGATATTGAACAACTAAAGAACATGAAATTATTATTTGGCTTTTGAATAATTATATGATCTTAAAACCAACTTCCACAAAAGCTAGTTTTTATGTTTTGATCAATCAAAATATTGTGAGAGAGATTACTCACAATTATTTGGTTTCAAAGTAATTTTGTACCATTTTTTATATGTTGGCATCCGGCCCACGACATATTAGGAAACTTGAAAATATGGATTGTGATTCAAGAAAATTTTAAGAAGAGAATAGCAGTGTGGGAAGGAAAACATTTATGTGTTGGTGTTAGGTTAGTGCTAATGAACTCAACTTTGTCTAGTATACTTATGTTCATGCCCTTCTTCTTTGAGAGTCCTAGAGTAGTCCTAAAAATTTGAAGTATTTGAGATCGAGATTTTTCTGGCAATATGGACAACATAAAAAGAAAGTATAGATTAATAAGCTGAAACATTATTTGCCAACCAAAAGACCATGGTAGCTTAGGAGTGCATAATCTAGACACTCAACTAAATGCTAGTTAAGTTAAATGTTGTTTAAATTGAGCAATGAAGGTGGTGTGTGGCAACGTCTGCTGTGTAAGAGATATCTTAGGAACCAACCCTTGAGTGCAACACACACACAAAATAGGTCATTCATATTTCTGGTTGGGGCTCGTTTGGGTAAAGGATTAGTTCATACATGTGGGAAAACTTCAGTTTGATGACGACAATTAAATTAGGTTTTGGGAAGATAAATATCTGATATCATCCATTAAAATATCAACGACACATCTATATATAATATTCTTCGTAGGAAACAAGCAATGATTTGCTAATGTCCTAATTACAATGACATTTAATATTCTTTTAGGAGAGCATTAGTTGGAAATATAATATTAGAATGACAACATTTTATTGCTAGACTAGTGAATATAAATTTCCAAGAGGTTAGAGATAAAGTTATCTGTAGTTTAAGAAAACATGGCGAATTCTCAGAAATCTATCTAAGTTACTGACCAATAACAATTTTTGGTTTACTAACAAAGAATTGGCATATGAAAATACCCCTAAATATTGAAATATCTATGTGGTACCTAAAAAAGGAGTTATCCTCACCAAAGACAATCTTAATAGATGAAACTGGAATGGAGTAAAACTTGCTGCTTACGTAGTCATGAACTCATGATGAAAACATGCAACACCTCTTTTTTATTGACATCATACTATTTTTTATACCTTAGCATGCTATTGTTTATACCTTGAAAATTGCACCTCCTAGAGACTTAAATGGTTTATTTCATACTTGGGTTACGCAAGGGGGCAGAATAGTAAAGTGGATTAAATATGATGATAAGGGCTATGCCAATTTGTTGAGCTCTATGGTCTTAAGAAAATGATATTGTTTTTGATGAATGCCAACCATGGACGGAGCTCAGTAGAGGCGAAACTGGGCTCCGGCCCCTGCTTGCCTTCGCAAAATCATGAAGGACTAGTAGTAGCATGCTGATGAAGACTAAAGTAGGTAAAGCCTACTAGTATCTGGGAAGGGGCAGCAGAGAGCAAGAGACGTAGGAGTAGGCAATACTGTAGTGTTTAGCATTGAATTAGCCCCCCTTAATATTGGGTCACGCTCCGCCACCGATGCCAACCAAAAACATTTATGTGAATCTTACTTAGAGGAAATACTCGATCCAATTTCGGGTACCATTGCAGCAACTTAAGGATCAAGACAAGTTGTTGATTCCTTCATGCTAACACTCGGATACAATAGCTATGTAGTTTTTTGCCTCCCATAGATGGCCGTTTATTTTCAGAATGTGTGTCTGACTTGTCATTCCTGATCGTGTTTGTCACGATCATGCATGGTCGTGTTCGTGTTGTGTTGGAGGTAGCTAGCTTTAGCTGCAACCACTACTGGATTCAGGTTCTTTGCCGAGTGCCTGAGGCCAAATTGCACTCGGTAAAGAACACACGGTAAAAAATTGATCGGCAAAGCCCTCTTTGCTGAGTGTCTTTTATCGGGCACTCGGCAAAAGCTTTGTCAAGAGCCCCGGGGGCACTCGGCAAAGAAAAGCGACCCTCACGGCGCCGGCCCCGTTGACGGTCGCTTTGCCGAGTGCCAACCCTGCAGGCACTCGGCAAAGATTTTTTATTTTTTTTAAAAAAAA
This sequence comes from Miscanthus floridulus, assembly GCF_019320115.1. Classification (NCBI taxonomy): domain Eukaryota; kingdom Viridiplantae; phylum Streptophyta; class Magnoliopsida; order Poales; family Poaceae; genus Miscanthus; species Miscanthus floridulus. The sequence continues at coordinate 34,208,476 of NC_089582.1, read as the reverse complement.
TTCTTTGCCGAGTGCCCTCCATCCGGCACTCGGCAAAGATGTTTTATTTTTTTTCTAAAAATTCTTTGCCGAGTGCCCCCTGGTCGGCGCTCGGCAAAGTTTGAATTTTTTTAAAAAAAAAAATTCTTTGCCGAGTGCCCTCTGGCCGGCACTCGGCAAAGTTTGATTTTTTTTAAAAAAAAAATCTTTGCCGAGTGTCATGGTCATGGCACTCGGCAAAGCTAGAAAAATGGTTTTTCCGGCGCTCATTTTTCCAGCTTTGCCGAGTGCTGTGACCATGGCACTCGGCAACGGGGTCCTTTGCCGAGTGCAACACTCAGCAAAGTGACCCAAAACAGCAATTTTTAATTTTTTTTACATTCTATCATGACAAATAAATTCATACAAACATATATCACATATATATCTCATCCATCACATATATATCTCATCCATCCACACATCCATCCGCACATATCACATCCATCACAATATATATCACATATATAATAATAAGTGCTCAAGTCCATCCAAATAAATTCACAAGTCGATCAAAGTCCACAAGTGCATCACAAATATATCACAAGTCCATCACCAAGTGAACAACAAATGAAAAAAAATACAACGTGCACTCATCAAATACTGTACATGGTGAAGGGCCAGCTTGTATGTGGAAGCTCTGATCCGGTTTATCCTGAGCCTGTCACTTTTCAGTCATATACTATTCATAACAAATTAACAGCGACGTAACTTGAATAGAAAGCTAAGTTGTCTGGCAATTTCGGAGGAAATAATAGAACAATGCTTCTTGTGCAGTACCGAAGTTAGCAATGGTGTTAACCGCCAGTTCCGCTACTGATAACAATGGTCGCTACTGAAAACAGTTTTTTTTTAAGTATACACCTACAACTGACAGGTCTATCCATGACTCTTGCTGATTGTCATAGCATAACATACATTAATGGGAAATTGCTGTCTCTGAAGAATGAAAGGAAATTTGTTATTTTTCAGTGTAAGACAAATTGAAGGTACGACTACCATTTCAGCAACATGAGTTACAGTTTTTATTTTTGATAAAGACCAACATGAGTTCCAGTTATGATCTGTTCTTAGATTGCCATGTCTGCCAATGCTGTTACTATAAGGCGAGTTCCATTACAAAGACAGTTATAGCGATCTAAGTCTTGTAGCAACATAATAGGTTCTCGCTTCTTCAGTTTAGCATGTGTTGCGGGAAACTATTACCGTTCAATGAGTTCAAGAAGTCAAACAAGATATAGTAAATCAAACGAATCATGTGTACTTCGTCCTTTAACTATCTTATCACAGCTTAGGTAGAAGGGAGACTACATATGAATTGATGGCATCAGCAATGTCATTGGTAGGTTTTAATATTGCTTGTTCCTTTAGATATGCAGCATCAAAGCGTGTAGGCCTCGCCATCTTATGCTTTTGTTTCTACGTTTCCCTCACAAATGTACAGTATGCATTTGCAGAATTTAGCTAATTCTTTTTGAGTTACTGGTTCAAGATTAGGCAACAATATTTTTTGTTAAATGAAGAACTGTGACATTGATTGCATAAAGGGGAATTAACAATGACCACATCTATTACGGTCCTTCCTTGGAGGCTCAGAACTGTTTGAGGTTTAATCTTGGTTACTAATTACATTTATTCTACCTGTTTTTTTTACAGCTATGACCAACTAACAACAGTAACCATGATTCCGCGAATTGAAAACTGGTAGCTTAACCTTTGTTATAATCTCCAAGAGGGGTAGAGACAATTTTGTATGGAAGGAGGGTATCTTCATCTGAAGAACCTTGTGGAGTTGTAATTTCAGGCGCGGCATCTTCACTGCTAACATTTGAAATCTTTTAATCAGCATCGTATTTGCCCTACAACTCAGGATCTAAGTCCCTATATTGTTGCCCTGGAGCATCATCAACTACTTGATCTGTAAAAGAAAACACATGAAAGGCCAATCATTATACTGCTTGGGTTTGCATTCAGATCCTCAACCACAGAAAAAACACACTTATTGGAGTCTAACTGCTACTTGATGTAATCCATACCATCATTACCTGATGAGAAACCACAAATTTGCACATGACTTTCATCAAATCTGGACTCTGAGGATGACCGCAGTTGATCGCATCCATCAATGTGGCTTGTGGCAGGCACTTAAGCATGGCAACACCAGATGAAAGACATCACGACGCGCATAGCAAATGAAGAGGAGACGGCGCTGCGAAGCGGGTGCACAGAACCTGCGCCCCTGTGACGGCCACAAGCCTAGGCGGAGATCAGCCACCGAAGGATGCGAGGCGAGTATGCGGACCTGGCGCGCTGCGAGGCCCGCGCACTGAACCTACGCCCTGCGGGGAGGGATGGTGCAGTGACGGGCACACGCGTAGTCGGAGAACGGCCGGTGGGCGGAGGCA